>NC_086451.1:492871950-493011950 GCF_028390025.1 Pseudophryne corroboree
CCCATTTAATCCCGACAACTCGTCTGCTGTTCCTAGGAATGATTCTGGACACGGTTCAGAAAAGGTTTTTCCTTCCAGAGGAAAAAGCCAAGGAGTTATCCGATCTGGTCAGGAACCTCCTAAAACCAGGAAAAGTGTCAGTACATCAATGCACAAGAGTCCTGGGAAAAATGGTGGCTTCTTACGAAGCAATTCCATTCGGCAGATTCCATGCAAGAATATTCCAAAGGGATCTGTTGGACAAATGGTCAGGGTCGCATCTGCAGATGCACCTGCGAATAACCCTGTCACCAAAGACAAGGGTGTCACTTCTGTGGTGGTTGCAGAAGGCTCACCTATTAGAAGGCCGCAGATTCGGCATTCAGGATTGGATCCTGGTGACCACGGACGCCAGCCTGAGAGGCTGGGGAGCAGTCACACAAGGAAGAAACTTCCAGGGAGTATGGACGAGTCTGGAAAAGTCTCTTCACATAAACATTCTGGAACTAAGAGCAATCTACAATGCTCTAAGCCAGGCGGAACTTCTCCTGCAAGGAAAGCCGGTGTTGATTCAGTCGGACAACATCACGGCGGTCCGCCCATGTAAACAGGCAGGGCGGCACAAGAAGCAGGAGTGCAATGGCAGAAGCTGCCAAGATTCTTCGCTGGGCGGAGAATCACGGATAGCACTGTCAGCAGTGTTCATCCCGGGCGTGGACAACTGGGAAGCAGACTTCCTCAGCAGACACGATCTTCATCCGGGAGAGTGGGGTCTACATCCAGAAGTCTTCAACATGTTAATAGACCGTTGGGAAAGACCAATTGTAGACATGATGGCGTCTCGCCTCAACAAAAAACTGGACAAATATGCGCCAGGTCAAGAGATCCACAGGCAATAGCTGTGGACGCACTGGTAACTCCTTGGGTGTACCAGTCAGTGTATGTGTTTCCTCCTCTGCCCGCTCATACCAAAGGTATTGAAGATCATACGGCAAAGAAGAGTAAGAACAATACTAGTGGTTCCGGATTGGCCGAGAAGGACTTGGTATCCGGAACTTCAAGAGATGCTCACGGACGAACCGTGGCCTCTACCTCTGAGAAGGGACCTGCTACAGCAGGGTCCCTGTCTTTTTCAAGACTTACCGCGGCTGCGTTTGACGGCATGGCGGTTGAACGCCAGATCCTAAAAGGGAAAGGCATTCCAGAAGAAGTCATTTCTACCTTGATTAAGGCACGGAAGGAAGTCACCGTGAAACATTATCACCGCATTTGGCGAAAATATGTAGCGTGGTGCGAGGATCGGAGGGTTCCGACGGAGGAATTCCAACTGGGTCGTTTCCTACATTTCCTGCAATCAGGATTATCTATGGGTCTCAAATTGGGATCCATTAAGGTTCAAATTTCGGCCCTGTCAATATTCTTCCAAAAAGAATTGGCCTCTGTCCCTGAGGTCCAGACTTTTGTCAAGGGAGTACTGCATATACAGCCTCCTGTGGTGCCTCCGGTGGCACCGTGGGATCTAAATGTAGTTTTAGATTTCCTCAAATCCATTGGTTTGAACCATTGAAAAAGGTGGATTTGAAATATCTCACATTGAAAGTGACTATGTTACTAGCCTGGCCTCTGCCAGGAGAGTATCTGAATTGGCGGCTTTATCTTATAAAAGTCCTTATCTAATCTTCCATTCGGATAGGGCAGAACTGCGGACCTCGTCCGCATTTTCTCCCTAAAGTGGTATCAGCATTTCATCTGAACCAACCTATTGTGGTGCCTGCGGCCACTAGCGACTTGGAGGACTCCAAGTTGTTGGACGTTGTCAGAGCCTTAAAAATATACATTGCAAGGACGGCTGGAGTCAAGAAAATCTGACTCGCTGTTTATATTGTATGCACCCAACAAGTTGGGCGCACCTGCTTCCTAAGCAGTCGATTGCTCGTTGGATTTGTAACACAATTCAACTTGCACATTCTGTGGCAGGCCTTGCCACAGCCTAAAAACTGTAAAAGCCCACTCCACAAGGAAGGTGGGCTCATCTTGGGCGGCTGCCCGAGGGGTCTCGGCATACAACTCTGCCGAGCAGCTACGTGGTCGGGGGAGAACACGTTTGTAAAATTTTACAAATTTGATACCCTGGCAAAGGAGGACCTGGAGTTCTCTCATTCGGTGCTGCAGAGTCATCCGCACTCTCCCGCCCGTTTGGGAGCTTTGGTATAATCCCCATGGTCCTTTCAGGAACCCCAGCATCCACTTAGGACGATAGAGAAAATAAGAATTTACTTACCGATAATTCTATTTCTCGGAGTCCGTAGTGGATGCTGGGCGCCCATCCCAAGTGCGGATTATCTGCAATACTTGTACATAGTTATTGTTAACTAATTCGGGTTATTGTTAAGGAGCCATCTTTAAGAGGCCCTTTCTGTTGTCATACTGTTAACTGGGTTTAGATCACAAGTTGTACGGTGTGATTGGTGTGGCTGGTATGAGTCTTACCGGGATTCAAAATGCCTCCCTTATTGTGTATGCTCGTCCGGGCACAGTACCTAACTGGAGTCTGGAGGAGGGTCATAGGGGGAGGAGCCAGTGCACACCACCTGACCTAGTAAAGCTTTACTTTTTTGTGCCCTGTCTCCTGCGGAGCCGCTATTCCCCATGGTCCTTTCAGGAACCCCAGCATCCACTACGGACTCCGAGAAATAGAATTATCGGTAAGTAAATTCTTATTATATATATATGCGCAGTGGGGTAACTAGAAATTTTTCCCCCAAGCCAAAAAATTCTCTCTCCCCCCCCCCCCCATATTTGGCACTGGCAAAGTGAAGAATGTGCATGCGCCAAGGGCGCGCGTGTCAAAAAATAAGAATTTACTTACCGATAATTCTATTTCTCGGAGTCCGTAGTGGATGCTGGGGTTCCTGAAAGGACCATGGGGAATAGCGGCTCCGCAGGAGACAGGGCACAAAAAGTAAAGCTTTATGATCAGGTGGTGTGTACTGGCTCCTCCCCCTATGACCCTCCTCCAAGCCTCAGTTAGGTACTGTGCCCGGACGAGCGTACACAATAAGGAAGGATTTATGAATCCCGGGTAAGACTCATACCAGCCACACCAATCACACCGTACAACCTGTGATCTAAACCCAGTTAACAGTATGATAACAGCGGAGCCTCTGAAAAGATGGCTCACAACAATAATAACCCGATTTTTGTAACTATGTACAAGTAATGCAGATAATCCGCACTTGGGATGGGCGCCCAGCATCCACTACGGACTCCGAGAAATAGAATTATCGGTAAGTAAATTCTTATTTTCTCTATCGTCCTAGTGGATGCTGGGGTTCCTGAAAGGACCATGGGGATTATACCAAAGCTCCCAAACGGGCGGGAGAGTGCGGATGACTCTGCAGCACCGAATGAGAGAACTCCAGGTCCTCCTTAGCCAGGGTATCAAATTTGTAGAATTTTACAAACGTGTTCTCCCCCGACCACGTAGCCGCTCGGCAGAGTTGTAATGCCGAGACCCCTCGGGCAGCCGCCCAAGAAGAACCCACCTTCCTTGTGGAGTGGGCTTTTACCGATTTTGGCTGTGGCAGGCCTGCCACAGAATGTGCAAGCTGAATCGTACTACAAATCCAGCGAGCAATAGTCTGCTTAGACGCAGGAGCGCCCAACTTGTTGGGAGCATATAGTATAAACAGCGAGTCAGATTTCCTGACTCCAGCTGTCCTTGAAATGTATATTTTTAAAGCTCTGACAACGTCCAACAACTTGGAGTCCTCCAAGTTGCTTGTAGCCGCAGGCACTACAATAGGTTGGTTCAGATGAAATGCTGACACCACCTTAGGGAGAAAATGCGGACGAGTCCGCAGTTCTGCCCTGTCCTAATGGAAAATCAGATATGGGCTTTTGTAAGATAAAGCTGCCAGTTCTGACACTCTCCTGGCCGAAGCCAGGGCTAGTAGCATGGTCACTTTCCATGTGAGATATTTCAAATCCACAGTTTTTAGTGGTTCAAACCAATGAGATTTGAGAAAGTCCAAAACAACATTGAGATCCCACGGTGCCACTGGAGGCACCACAGGGGGCTGTATATGCAGCACTCCCTTAACAAAAGTCTGGACTTCAGGAACTGAAGCCAATTCTTTTTGGAAGAAAATCGACAGGGCCGAAATTTGAACCTTAATAGATCCCAATTTGAGACCCATAGACAATCCTGATTGCAGGAAATGTAGGAATCGACCCAGTTGAAATTTCTCCGTCGGAGCACTCCGATCCTCGCACCACGCAACATATTTTCGCCAAATGCGGTGATAATGTTGCGCGGTTACTTCCTTCCTTGCTTTAATCAAAGTAGGAATGACTTCTTCCGGCATGCCTTTTTCCTTTAGGATCCGGCGTTCAACCGCCATGCCGTCAAACGCAGCCGCGGTAAGTCTTGAAACAGACAGGGACCCTGCTGAAGCAAGTCCCTTCTCAGAGGTAGAGGCCACGGATCTTCCGTGATCATCTCTTGAAGTTCCGGATACCAAGTCCTTCTTGGCCAATCCGGAACCACTAGTATCGTTCTTACGCCTCTTTGCCGTATAATTCTCAATACTTTTGGTATGAGAGGCAGAGGAGGAAACACATACACCGACTGGTACACCCAAGGCGTTACCAGCGCGTCCACAGCTATTGCCTGCGGATCTCTTGACCTGGCGCAATACCTGTCCAGTTTTTTGTTGAGGCGAGACGCCATCATGTCCACCATTGGTCTTTCCCAACGGGTTACCAGCATGTGGAAAACTTCTGGATGAAGTCCCCACTCTCCCGGGTGAAGGTCGTGTCTGCTGAGGAAGTCTGCTTCCCAGTTGTCCACTCCCGGGATGAACACTGCTGACAGTGCTATCACATGATTCTCTGCCCAGCGAAGAATCCTTGCAGCTTCTGCCATTGCACTCCTGCTTCTTGTGCCGCCCTGTCTGTTCACATGGGCGACTGCCGTGATGTTGTCCGACTGGATCAACACCGGTTTTCCTTGAAGCAGAGGTTCTGCCTGGCTTAGAGCATTGTAGATTGCTCTTAGTTCCAGAATGTTTATGTGAAGAGACGTTTCCAGGCTCGACCACACGCCCTGGAAGTTTCTTCCTTGTGTGACTGCTCCCCAGCCTCTCAGGCTGGCGTCCGTGGTCACCAGGATCCAATCCTGTATGCCGAATCTGCGGCCCTCCAATAGATGAGCACTCTGCAACCACCACAGAAGAGATACCCTTGTCCTTGGAGACAGGGTTATCCGCTGGTGCATCTGAAGATGCGACCCTGACCATTTGTCCAACAGATCCCTCTGGAAAATTCTTGCGTGGAATCTGCCGAATGGAATTGCTTCGTAAGAAGCCACCATTTTTCCCAGGACTCTTGTGCATTGATGTACAGACACCTTTCCTGGTTTTAGGAGGTTCCTGACAAGCTCGGATAACTCCTTGGCTTTTTCCTCCGGGAGAAAAACCTTTTTCTGAACCGTGTCCAGAATCATCCCTAGGAACAGCAGACGTGTTGTCGGAATTAACTGGGATTTTGGAATATTCAGAATCCACCCGTGCTGTTTTAGCACTTCTTGAGACAGTGCTAATCCCATCTCTAGCTGTTCTCTGGACCTTGCCCTTATTAGGAGATCGTCCAAGTATGGGATAATTAATACGCCTTTTCTTCGAAGAAGAATCATCATCTCGGCCATTACCTTGGTAAAGACCCGAGGTGCCGTGGACAATCCGAACGGCAGCGTCTGAAACTGATAGTGACAGTTCTGTACGACGAACCTGAGGTACCCCTGGTGTGAGGGGTAAATTGGAACGTGGAGATACGCATCCTTGATGTCCAAGGATACCATAAAGTCCCCTTCTTCCAGGTTCGCTATCACTGCTCTGAGTGACTCCATCTTGAACTTGAACTTCTTTATGTACAGGTTCAAGGATTTCAGATTTAGAATAGGTCTTACCGAGCCATCCGGCTTCGGTACCACAAATAGAGTGGAATAATACCCCTTTCCTTGTTGTAAAAGGGGTACCTTGACTATCACCTGCTGAGAGTACAGCTTGTGAATGGCTTCCAAGACAGTCACCCTGTCGGAGGGGGACGTTGGTAAAGCAGACTTCAGGAAACGGCGAGGTGGATCCGTCTCTAGTTCCAACCTGTACCCCTGAGATATTATCTGCAGGATCCAGGGATCTACCTGCGAGTGAGCCCACTGCGCGCTGAAATTCTTGAGACGACCACCCACCGTCCCCGAGTCCGCTTGAGAAGCCCCAGCGTCATGCTGAGGCTTTTGTAGAAGCGGGGGAGGGCTTCTGTTCCTGGGAAGGAGCTGCCTGTTGCTGTCTCTTCCCCCTTCCTCTGCCTCGTGGCAGATATGAATATCCCTTTGCTCTCTTGTTTTTAAAGGAACGAAAGGGCTGCGGTTGAAAAGTCGGTGTCTTTTTCTGTTGAGGAGTGACTTGAGGTAAAAAGGTGGATTTCCCGGCTGTAGCCGTGGCCACCAAATCCGATAGACCGACACCAAATAACTCCTCCCCTTTATACGGCAAAACTTCCATATGCCGTTTTGAGTCCGCATCGCCTGACCACTGTCGCGTCCATAAACTTCTTCTGGCCGAAATGGACATAGCACTTACCCGTGATGCCAGTGTGCAGATATCCCTCTGTGCATCACGCATATAAAGAAATGCATCCTTTATTTGCTCTAAAGACAGTAAAACATTGTCCCTATCCAGGGTATCAATATTTTCAATCAGGGACTCTGACCAAGCTACCCCAGCACTGCACATCCAGGCTGTCGCTATAGCTGGTCGTAGTATAACACCTGTATGTGTGTATATACTTTTTTGGATATTTTCCATCCTCCTATCTGCTGGATCTTTAAGTGCGGCCGTCTCAGGAGAGGGTAACACCACTTGTTTTGATAAGCGTGTGAGCGCCTTGTCCACCCTAGGAGGTGTTTCCCAGCGCGCCCTAACCTCTGGCGGGAAAGGGTATAAAGCCAATAACTTCTTTGAAATTAGCATTTTTTTATCGGGGGCAACCCACGCTTCATCACACACCTCATTTAATTCATCTGATTCAGGAAAAACTATAGGTAGTTTTTTCACACCCCACATGATACCCTGTTTTGTGGTACCTGTAGTATCAGCAATATGTAACGCCTCCTTCATTGCCAAAATCATATAACGTGTGGCCCTACTAGAAAATACGGTTGATTCGTCACCGTCGCCACTGGAATCAGTGCCTGTGTCTGGGTCTGTGTCGACCGACTGAGGCAAAGGGCGTTTTACAGCCCCTGACGGTGTTTGAGGCGCCTGGACAGGCACTAATTGATTGTCCGGCCGTCTCATGTCGTCAAACGACTGCTTTAGCGTGTTGACACTATCCCGTAATTCCATAAATAAAGGCATCCATTCTGGTGTCGACCCCCTAGGAGGTGACATCCCCATATTTGGCAATTGCTCCGCCTCCACACCAATATCGTCCTCATACATGTCGACACACACGTACCGACACACAGCAGACACACAGGGAATGCTCTTAACGAAGACAGGACCCCACTAGCCCTTTGGGGAGACAGAGGGAGAGTTTGCCAGCACACACCAAAAGCGCTATATATGACAGGGATAGCCTTATAATAAGTGCTCCCTGTATAGCTGCTTTTATAATATAATTTTGCCACAATTTTGCCCCCCCTCTCTTGTTTTACCCTGTTTCTGTAGTGCAGTGCAGGGGAGAGCCTGGGAGCCTTCCTGACCAGCGGAGCTGTGTGAGGAAAATGGCGCTGTGTGCTGAGGAGATAGGCCCCGCCCCTTTTTCGGCGGGCTCGTCTCCCGCTCTTTAGTGGATTCTGGCAGGGGTTAAATATCTCCATATAGCCCCCGGAGGCTATATGTGAGGTATTTTTAGCCAAAAAAGGTTTTCATTTGCCTCCCAGGGCGCCCCCCTCCCAGCGCCCTGCACCCTCAGTGACTGCCGTGTGAAGTGTGCTGAGAGGAAAATGGCGCACAGCTGCAGTGCTGTGCGCTACCTTAAGAAGACTGAGGAGTCTTCTGCCGCCGATTCTGGACCTCTTCTCGTTTCAGCATCTGCAAGGGGGCCGGCGGCGAGGCTCCGGTGACCATCCAGGCTGTACCTGTGATCGTCCCTCTGGAGCTAATGTCCAGTAGCCAAGAAGCCAATCCATCCTGCACGCAGGTGAGTTCACTTCTTCTCCCCTAAGTCCCTCGTTGCAGTGATCCTGTTGCCAGCAGGACTCACTGTAAAATAAAAAACCTAAGCTAAACTTTTCTAAGCAGCTCTTTAGGAGAGCCACCTAGATTGCACCCTTCTCGGCCGGGCACAAAAATCTAACTGAGGCTTGGAGGAGGGTCATAGGGGGAGGAGCCAGTACACACCACCTGATCATAAAGCTTTACTTTTTGTGCCCTGTCTCCTGCGGAGCCGCTATTCCCAATGGTCCTTTCAGGAACCCCAGCATCCACTAGGACGATAGAGAAAAGAGGTGTTGCTTCACTAAAATGGGTATGGCTTCGCTTAAAGTGGCGTGGTGTTGTAGGAAAAGACTACCTTATACCCCAGTTTTGCAACCTGCACGCCGAGACATTGGCGACCATAGGAAAAAAATAATCCTGATTTATGCCCTTCACATTATTTGTCATTATTCCCATTACATATTATGCCACACACTGAAATGGCCCTTAAACATTATGCCACACACCGTAATGCCTGTGACACATTATGCCACACCGCAATGCCCGTTATAAATTATGCCACACACTGCAGTGTCCCTGAGACATTATACCACACACCATATAATGCCTGTGACACATTACGACACACACTGTAATGCCTGTGACATATTACGCCATGCATCACAATGCCCGTTACACATTATGTGCTACACACTACAATGCCCGAGATATTATACTACATACAATGCTCATGATACAGTATACCACACACCGTCATGTCTGTGACACATTATGACACACACCGCAATGCCCGTTATTCATTATACCACATACCACAATGACCGTGATACATTATTCCACACACTGCAATGCCCGTTATATATTATGCCACACACCGCAATGCCCATTACACATTAAGCCCTACAGTAAGGCTTCTAATTACTTTTAAATTACCTGCTCGTTGCCAAGGGTTTCATGATCTTGGTTCCATTCACGGTGCCAGGGGTTTCATGCTCAGGGTGTCATGCTTGTTGCCAGGGGTTTCATGTGCTGGGTGTCATGCTCGTTGCCAGGGGTTTCATGTGCTGGGTGTCATGCTCGTTGCCAGAAGTTTCATGCTCAGGGTGTCATGCTTGTTGCCAGGGGTTTCATGTGCTGGGTGTCATGCTCGTTGCCAGGGGTTTCATGCTCAGGGTGTCATGCTCGTTGCCAGGGGTTTCATGCTCAGGGTGTCATGCTCGTTGCCAGGGGTTTCATGCTATGGGTGTCAAGCTTGTTGCCAGGGGTTTCCTGCTCAGGGTGTCACGCTCGTTGCCAGGGGGTAATGCTTGTTGCTAGGGATTTCATGCACTTGGTTTCATGGGGAGTAAAGCTGCCCAAACCGCTCCGTGGGCACCGCTGCCCGATCCTCCCCATTGCTGCTGCTGCCCCCGCCGCTCTACGGTAACAGGGCACCGCTGGCCGTGGCCAGCTCTATCGTGGGTCCCGGCACTTCCTAGACGCTAGAGGTCAAGTATGACCTCTAGCATGTCTCTTCCATGGCGGCAGCTATTTTGGAAGACACATTTAGCAGATTGACATGCGGACGAGTCGTCCGCATGTCAATCTGCTCTGAATCAGTTGCGGCGCCCCCGCAGCCCTGCGCCTCCGCAGTGGCTGCGGGGGC
This sequence comes from Pseudophryne corroboree, assembly GCF_028390025.1. Taxonomy (NCBI): domain Eukaryota; kingdom Metazoa; phylum Chordata; class Amphibia; order Anura; family Myobatrachidae; genus Pseudophryne; species Pseudophryne corroboree. The sequence continues at coordinate 492,881,797 of NC_086451.1, forward strand.
AATAGTTACGCCACTGATATAATGGTGTATAAATTAAATAGACCATCATTTCACATAATTTCAAGTCTCCAGAGTGCTGCGTTATTGCATAATGGATATATATATATATATATAATATTAATTATAATATGTCTGCCAGTCTATAAGATAGAAAGTAAAAAAAATGCTATTTTAGGTCAGGTTGCTTCCAGGATAATTGTGTCCCAAAAGAGACTCCCCCACAGTGCAGGTCTGCTTTCAAGGGTTAAAGTAGCTGGTATTTACGGCTGTAAATCTCTTGGTGCACGCACGGCCAGTGGCGGTTCTTGCCACAGGCAAGCAGTACTTTTGCCCGGGGCGCCGCCTTCCGGAGGGCGCCGGCGCCATCCGGAGGGCGCCGCACCAGGGCAAGATCCGCCACTGTGCCCCCCGCATTGTCCTCCTGTGCCCCCCCACTTTGAAGGGGACGGTCTAGTTTCCCTTCATGTAGAGGACCTTTGCTGTGCGATGCGCGATGACGTCATCGCGCACCGCACAGCATAGTGGCACAGACACTAGGGGTCATAATTGACCTCTAGTGTCTATGCTGTTCTATGGGAGAGACGTAATAACGTCTCTCCCATAGATCGAGGAGAGGAGAAGAGTGGCGCCGCCGGCGGAGGAGGTCTGCAGCGGTCTGGATCAGGAACAGGGATGGTAAGTATACTTTTTTTTCTTTTTTTCTTTCTTTCAGCTTCGTGACCACGCCCCCATTTGAAGCCACGCCCCTATATTTTGCTCGGGGCGCCACAAGGCTAAGAACCGGCCCTGCGCACGGCATACCTTCCAATGTAATGTTCTCTACAGCAGTCTCCTATCACACGTGTGCAGGATCCCTCCCTCGTATTGTGCTGGCATTCCGGAGGCCCATCAGCTGTCCTCTGGTGAGAATGAGATGCGCCCCCTCACTGCAGCCTGCCTGGCTGAGTTATTGCCAGTGTAGCTGCAGAGGTGAACGGGAGCCGCAGCTGCTCCTGCTGGCCCGGGCCGGTTGTTTCCAGGATCGATCAGCAAGGAGGGAGGGAGGGGAGGGGGGCAGCAGCAAACGCTTCACTTAGGCGGCCCTGTCTGGGGGTGAAGATGATTGATAATGGTGGCTGCGGCTGGCCAGACTTGCGCTGCGACCGCCGCTAGGTTAGCACAAAATATTTTTTTAAGTAAAACTTACTCAGCAGTTGTGTACTGCCCTCTAGTGGCTGCCGCCCATAATCCACGCTTCTGCTTTTCGATCCTTTTCAGGAAAGTACTGACGAAATTGCTGTTGAAGGCTCTCCAGATGGCTGATAACGGGTTTCAAATCATGTTTTGGAAGATCATTGTCATGCAAAAAATCATCCAACAAAGGAAATGCTTCAAAATGACCACTTTCCACACGAGTGTACCACAAGGACAGCTTCTTGATCCAACTTTCAATCTTGTCAGTGGATGAAAAAACTGTCATTTCTTGTCCTTGGAGGGAGGTATTTAGCACATTTAACCCATCAAAAATGTCTGCTAGGTAAGCTAGCATAGCGAACCACTTGGCATCTAAAACATTTTCAGCCAGCATGGAATCTGTCTGAAAGAAAAAAATTTACTACGTCCCTAAGCTCAAATAAACGGTTGACCACGTTTCCCCGTGACAACCAGCGTACTTCTGTGTGGTAAAGTAACTGATGGTGCTCAGCTCCCATCTCCTCACACAAGACTCTGAATAGGCGTGCACTTGTTGCACTGCTCTTAATGAAGTTTACTGTGCGTACAGCTTCATCAAGGACTTGTTTAGAATAGGTGGCATTTTTTTTGCAACAAGGGCTTGCCTATGAATAATGCAGTGAGTCCAGACTGCTTGTGGTGCAACAGCTTGCACTCTGGTCACTAGCCCGCTGTTGTTTCCAGTCATTGCTCGAGCACCGTCACTGCAAATTCCTACACAGCGCAGCCATTCCAATCCAGAGTCAGTGACAAAAGTATCCAGAAGCGAAAAAAGCTGTTCCCCCAGTAGCGCGTTGCGGTAGCGGCTGGCAGAAAAAAAAATTCCTCGTGTAGATTTTTGTCATTCTCAAATTTTATGTAGGTCAGCATCTGAGCAGACCCCGACACATCTGTCGTTTCATCAATCTGAATGGCAGAAAAAGCACTTTGCTTAACCACGTTGGTGACTTGCTCTGTCACGTCTCTTGCCATACTATGAATTCGCCTAGCTATAGTGTCATTAGACAGGGGATCAAATCAAGCTGAGTAGCAGCATTTTCCCCAAGCATAATACAAACCATTTCTTTGGCACAAGGTAGAAAAAAGCTTTCTCCAATGTTGTGGGGTTTACCTGTTTTGGCTATCCAGTATGACACCACAAATGAGGCTTTCTCATTAACTGTAACTGCACCTTTTAGTACGTTTTTTTGGCCTCGTAGTTCCCTCAATCTTCGTTTAAAATAATCAAGCGGTTTGGTTTGAAGAGAACTGTGCTTTGTCTGTAGGTGCCTGATCATTTTTGACGGTTTTAGGGGTATATGCAATTGCGGTCGAATTCCCGAAATTGTCGAATTTCGGGTCATTTTCGCCCAAAAAAAAAATTCGCCTATGCAATTCAGTGCTTTCCGACCAAAAAACGGACTTTCAAAATTCGACTTTTTGAAATTCGAATTTTTGCAAATTCGACTTTTCTGCAATGATACAAGTGCTGCAATTCGACCAAAGCATATTCAATTTAAGTTTGGAAATTCGACAGCAGTGCTTTTAGACAGCAAATTCGTCATTTTCCATCCGCCACACTTTGGAGGGTGAAAACAAATAAAAAAAATTTAAACATGTTTTTTTTTGTGTTTTTTTTTTTTTTTGGGAATAGCAGATCTATTTATATTAAAAGGGATTAGGTACTTTTTTTTTTTTTTTTTTGGAGGCACAAATATTATTTATATATTTTTTAAAATATTATTTTTTTTTATTATTTTTTTTTTTATGCTGGAACGGTGAAATCATAAAAAAAATGGCGTGGGGTCCCCCCTCCAAAGCATAACCAGCCTCGGGCTCTTCGAGCTGGTCCTGGTTCTAAAAATGCGGGGGGAAAATTGACAGGGGATCCCCCGTATTTTTAAAACCAGCACCGGGCTCTGCGCCTGGTGCTGGTGCCAAAAATACGGGGGACAAAAAGCGTAGGGGTCCCCCGTATTTTTAACACCAGCATCGGGCTCCACTAGCTGGACAGATAATGCCACAGCCGGGGGTCACTTTTATGCCGTGCCCTGCGGCCGTGGCATTAACTACCCAACTAGTCACCCCTGGCCGGGGTACCCTGGGGGAGTGGGGACCCCTTCAATCAAGGGGTCCCCCCCCCCCAGCCACCCAAGGGCCAGGGGTGAAGCCCGAGGCTGTCCCCCCCCATCCAATGGGCTGCGGATGGGGGGGCTGATAGCCTTTTGTGATCATGAAAAGAATATTGTTTTTTCCAGCAGTACTACAAGTCCCAGCAAGCCTCCCCCGCAAGCTGGTACTTGGAGAACCACAAGTACCAGCATGCTGGAGAAAAACGGGCCCGCTGGTACCTGTAGTACTACTGGAAAAAAAATACCCAAATAAAAACAGGACACACACACCGTGAAAGTAAAACTTTATTTCATACGTCGACACACACATACTTACCTATGTTCACACGCCGACATCGGTCCTCTTCTCCATGTAGAATCCAGGGGTACCTGAAAATAAAAGATCAATATACTCACCTCAACCAGGGTCCAGAGATAAATCCACGGACTTGGAGAAAAAAACAAACCGAACACCCGGACCTGCGGACCGAAAGGGGTCCCATGCTGACACATGGGACCCCTATCCCCGAATGCAGAGAGACCTGTCAGTGACAGCTGTCACAGAAAGGTCTCTATAGCCAATCAGGAAGCGCAACTTCGTTGCGCTCATCTGATTGGCACTGTGCGTCTGAGCAGACAGCGCATCGCACAGCCCAGTCCATTATATTCAATGGTGGGAACTTAGCGGCTAGCGGTGAGGTCACCCGCCGGTCAGCGGCTGACCGGCGGGTGACCCCCCCGCTAGCCGCTAAGTTCCCACCATTGAAAGTAATGGAGCGGCTTTGCGATGCGCTGTCACATCACAGACAGCGCACAGCCAATCAGATGAGCGCCACGGAAGTAGCGCTTCCTGATTGGCTGAAGGGACTTCAGTGACAGGAGTCACGTGATGTCCCGGCATTCGGGAGAAAGGGGTCTGATGTGAAAGCATTGGACCCCTTTCTAGTCCGGTATGGATCGTTGTTCGTTTTTTTGTTTTGCCAAGTACGTGGATTATCTCTGGACCTGGATGTATCTCTGGACGCTGGAAGGTGAGTATAATTTTTTCACAGGTACCTCGGATCGTCGGAGACCGTGGCAGTCGGCGTGTCAACATAGGTAAGTATGTGTGTGTCGGCGTATGAAATAAAGTTTTACTTTCACGGTGTGTGTGTCCTGTTTTTATTTGGGTATTTTTTTTCCAGTAGTACTACAGGTACCAGCGGGCCCGTTTTTCTCCCGCATGCTGGTACTTGTGGTTCTCCAAGTACCAGCTTGCGGGGGAGGCTTGCTGGGACTTGTAGTACTAATGGAAAAAACAATATCTTTTTATTATCACAAAAGTCTATCAGCCCCCCCATCCGCAGCCCATTGGATGGGGGGGGACAGCCTCGGGCTTCACCCCTGGCCCTTGGGTGGCTGGGGGGGGGGGGGGCCCCTTGATTGCAGGGGTCCCCACTCCCCCAGGGTACCCCGGCCAGGGGTGACTAGTTGGGTAGTTAATGCCACGGCCGCAGGGCACGGCATAAAAGTGACCCCCGGCTGTGGCATTATCTGTCCAGCTAGTGGAGCCCGATGCTGGTGTTAAAAATACGGGGGACCCCTACTCTTTTTGTCCCCCGTATTTTTGGCACCAGCACCAGGCGCAGAGCCCGGTGCTGGTTTTAAAAATACGGGGGATCCCTGCCCAATTTTTCCCCTGCATTTTTAGAACCAGGACCAGCTCGAAGAGCCCGAGGCTGGTTATGCTTTGGAGGGGGGACCCCACGCCATTTTTTTTTCCGGGTTTTTCCCGTTTTTTACCGTTTTTTTAAATCGCGGCAAAATCCGCCAAATCGGCCGATTTTCGCCCGCGATTCTGGCGAATCCGTTTTTCATTGAATATGGTGAATTCCGGCAGGCACCTGCCGGAATTCACCTGGCGAATTGAGTCGAAAAAAAAAACGGCGAAAAATTGCCGCGATTCGCCGTGAATTGCATATACCCCTTAAGCTCTCTTTAGCAAGAACTTCACCACACACTGTGGACGTGGTGCTTCCTCTGAGCCAGCCCACGTAAAGCCATATTGCAAATATTTTGGATCATATTTACGGTTTCTTGGCTTATTAGTGTTACTTGAATCTTCGCTGGCAATACATCTTTTGCTGCAACTGGCAACAGACTTTCCATCATTGCTCTGCTTTCTGACACTCTTTTGGAGAAAACTGTCCATTTCATTCAGTGATGTGCAACTGGCAGAGAAAAAACTGGATTTCTCTATCGTCCTAGTGGATGCTGGGGTTCCTGAAAGGACCATGGGGAATAGCGGCTCCGCAGGAGACAGGGCACAAAAAGTAAAGCTTTTCCAGATCAGGTGGTGTGCACTGGCTCCTCCCCCTATGACCCTCCTCCAGACTCCAGTTAGATTTTTGTGCCCGGCCGAGAAGGGTGCAATCTAGGTGGCTCTCCTAAAGAGCTGCTTAGAAAAAGTTTAGCTTAGGTTTTTTATTTTACAGCGAGTCCTGCTGGCAACAGGATCACTGCAACGAGGGACTGAGGGGAGAAGAAGTGAACTCACCTGCGTGCAGGATGGATTGGCTTCTTGGCTACTGGACATAAGCTCCAGAGGGACGATCACAGGTACAGCCTGGATGGTCACCGGAGCCGCGCCGCCGGCCCCCTTGCAGATGCTGAAGTCAGAAGAGGTCCAGAATCGGCGGCTGAAGACTCCTGCAGTCTTCTAAAGGTAGCGCACAGCACTGCAGCTGTGCGCCATTTTCCTCTCAGCACACTTCACACGGCAGTCACTGAGGGTGCAGGGCGCTGGGAGGGGGGCGCCCTGGGAGGCAAATGTAACCTATATAATGGCTAAAAATACCTCACATATAGCCCCCAGAGGCTATATGGAGATATTTAACCCCTGCCTGGATTCACTAAATAGCGGGAGACGAGCCCGCCGGAAAAGGGGCGGGGCCTATCTCCTCAGCACACGGCGCCATTTCCTCTCACAGCTCCGCTGGTCAGGACGGCTCCCAGGTCTCTCCCCTGCACTGCACTACAGAAACAGGGTAAAACAGAGAGGGGGGGCAAATTTATGGCGATATTTTGATATATATAAAGCAGCTATAAGGGAGCACTTATTATAAGGCTATCCCTGTTATATATAGCGCTTTTGGTGTGTGCTGGCAAACTCTCCCTCTGTCTCCCCAAAGGGCTAGTGGGTCCTGTCTTCGTTTGGAGCATTCCCTGTGTGTCTGCTGTGTGTCGGTACGTGTGTGTCGACATGTATGAGGACGATATTGGTGTGGAGGCGGAGCAATTGCCAAATATGAGGATGTCACCCCCTAGGGAGTCGACACCAGAATGGATGCCTTTATTTATGGAACTACGGGATAGTGTCAACACGCTAAAGCAGTCGTTTGACGTCATGAGACGGCCGGACAATCAATTAGTGCCTGTCCAGGCGACTCAAACACCGTCAGGGGCTGTGAAACGCCCTTTGCCTCAGTCGGTCGACACAGACCCAGACACAGGCACTGACTCCAGTGGTGACGGTGACGAATCAACCGTATTTTCCAGTAGGGCCACACGTTATATGATTTTGGCAATGAAGGAGGCGTTACATTTAGCTGATACTACAGGTACCACTAAACAGGGTATTATGTGGGGTGTGAAAAAACTACCTATAGTTTTTCCTGAATCAGAAGAATTAAATGACGTGTGTAATGAAGCGTGGGTTGCCCCTGATAAAAAGCTGATAATTTCAAAGAAATTATTGGCATTATACCCTTTCCCGCCAGAGGTTAGGGAGCGCTGGGAAACACCTCCTAGGGTGGACAAGGCGCTAACACGCTTATCTAAACAAGTGGCGTTACCCTCTCCTGAGACGGCCGCACTTAAAGATCCATCAGATAGGAGGATGGAAAATATCCAAAAAAGTATATACACACATGCAGGTGTTATACTACGACCAGCTATAGCGACTGCCTGGATGTGCAGTGCTGGGGTAGTTTGGTCAGAGTCCCTGATTGAAAATATTGATACCCTGGACAGGGACAATATTTTACTGTCGTTAGAACAAATAAAGGATGCATTTCTTTATATGCGTGATGCACAGAGGGATATCTGCACACTGGCATCACGGGTAAGTGCTATGTCCATTTCGGCCAGAAGAGCTTTATGGACGCGACAGTGGACAGGCGATGCGGATTCAAAACGACATATGGAAGTTTTGCCGTATAAAGGGGAGGAGTTATTTGGAGTCGGTCTATCAGATTTGGTGGCCACGGCTACAGCCGGGAAATCCACCTTTCTACCTCAAGTCACTCCCCAACAGAAAAAGGCACCGACTTTTCAACCGCAGCCCTTTCGTTCCTTTAAAAATAAGAGAGCAAAGGGCTATTCATATCTGCCACGAGGCAGAGGTCGAGGGAAGAGACAGCAACAGGCAGCTCCTTCCCAGGAACAGAAGCCTTCCCCGGCTTCTACAAAAGCCTCAGCATGACGCTGGGGCTTCTCAAGCGGACTCGGGGACGGTGGGTGGTCGTCTCAAAAATTACAGCGCGCAGTGGGCTCACTCGCAGGTAGATCCCTGGATCCTGCAGATAATATCTCAGGGGTACAGGTTGGAATTAGAGACGGATCCACCTCGCCGTTTCCTGAAGTCTGCTTTACCAACGTCCCCCTCCGAAAGGGAGACGGTTTTGGAAGCCATTCACAAGCTGTACTCTCAGCAGGTGATAGTCAAGGTACCTCTTCTACAACAAGGGAAGGGGTATTATTCCACTCTTTTTGTGGTACCGAAGCCGGATGGCTCGGTAAGGCCTATTCTAAATCTGAAGTCCTTGAACCTGTACATAAAGAAGTTCAAGTTCAAGATGGAGTCACTCAGAGCAGTGATAGCGAACCTGGAAGAGGGGGACTTTATGGTATCCTTGGACATCAAGGATGCGTATCTCCACGTTCCAATTTACCCCTCACACCAGGGGTACCTCAGGTTCGTTGTACAAAACTGTCACTATCCGTTTCAGACGCTGCCGTTCAGATTGTCCACGGCACCTCGGGTCTTTACAAAGGTAATGGCCGAGATGATGATTCTTCTTCGAAGAAAAGGCATATTAATTATCCCATACTTGGACGATCTCCTAATAAGGGCAAGGTCCAGAGAACAGCTAGAGATGGGATTAGCACTGTCGCAAGAAGTGCTAAAACAGCACGGGTGGATTCTGAATATTCCAAAATCCCAGTTAATGCCGACAACTCGTCTGCTGTTCCTAGGGATGATTCTGGACACGGTTCAGAAAAAGGTTTTTCTCCCGGAGGAAAAAGCCAAGGAGTTATCCGAGCTTGTCAGGAACCTCCTAAAACCAGGAAAGGTGTCTGTACATCAATGCACAAGAGTCCTGGGAAAAATGGTGGCTTCTTACGAAGCAATTCCATTCGGCAGATTCCACGCAAGAATTTTCCAAAGGGATCTGTTGGACAAATGGTCAGGGTCGCATCTTCAGATGCACCTGCGGATAACCCTGTCTCCAAGGACAAGGGTGTCTCTTCTGTGGTGGTTGCAGAGTGCTCATCTATTGGAGGGCCGCAGATTCGGCATACAGGATTGGATCCTGGTGACCACGGACGCCAGCCTGAGAGGCTGGGGAGCAGTCACACAAGGAAGAAACTTCCAGGGAGTATGGACGAGCCTGGAAACGTCTCTTCACATAAACATTCTGGAACTAAGAGCAATATACAATGCTCTAAGCCAGGCAGAACCTCTGCTTCAGGGAAAACCGGTGTTGATCCAGTCGGACAACATCACGGCAGTCGCCCATGTGAACAGACAGGGCGGCACAAGAAGCAGGAGTGCAATGGCAGAAGCTGCAAGGATTCTTCGCTGGGCAGAGAATCATGTGATAGCACTGTCAGCAGTGTTCATCCCGGGAGTGGACAACTGGGAAGCAGACTTCCTCAGCAGACACGATCTTCACCCGGGAGAGTGGGGACTTCATCCAGAAGTCTTCCACATGCTGGTAACCCGTTGGGAAAGACCAATGGTGGACATGATGGCGTCTCGCCTCAACAAAAAACTGGACAGGTATTGCGCCAGGTCAAGAGATCCGCAGGCAATAGCTGTGGACGCGCTGGTAACGCCTTGGGTGTACCAGTCGGTGTATGTGTTTCCTCCTCTGCCTCTCATACCAAAAGTATTGAGAATTATACGGCAAAGAGGCGTAAGGACGATACTAGTGGTTCCGGATTGGCCAAGAAGGACTTGGTACCCGGAACTTCAAGAGATGATCACGGAAGATCCGTGGCCTCTACCTCTAAGGAGGGACTTGCTTCAGCAGGGTCCCTGTCTGTTTCAAGACTTACCGCGGCTGCGTTTGACGGCATGGCGGTTGAACGCCGGATCCTAAAGGAAAAAGGCATGCCGGAAGAAGTCATTCCTACTTTGATTAAAGCAAGGAAGGAAGTAACCGTGCAACATTATCACCGAATTTGGCGAAAATATGTTGCGTGGTGCGAAGATCGGAGTGCTCCGACGGAGGAATTTCAACTGGGTCGATTCCTACATTTCCTGCAATCAGGATTGTCTATGGGTCTCAAATTGGGATCTATTAAGGTTCAAATTTCGGCCCTGTCGATTTTCTTTCAAAAAGAATTGGCTTCAGTCCCTGAAGTCCAGACCTTTGTTAAGGGAGTGCTACATATACAGCCTCCTGTGGTGCCTCCAGTGGCACCGTGGGATCTCAATGTGGTTTTGGACTTTCTAAAATCTCATTGGTTTGAACCACTAAAGAAGGTGGATTTGAAATATCTCACATGGAAAGTGACCATGCTTCTAGCCCTGGCTTCGGCCAGGAGAGTGTCAGAACTGGCAGCTTTATCTTACAAAAGCCCATATCTGATTTTCCATTCGGACAGGGCAGAACTGCGGACTCGTCCGCATTTTCTCCCTAAGGTGGTGTCAGCATTTCATCTGAACCAGCCTATTGTAGTGCCTGCGGCTACAAGTGACTTGGAGGACTCCAAGTTACTGGACGTTGTCAGAGCATTAAAAATATATATTGCAAGGACAGCTGGAGTCAGAAAATCTGACTCGTTGTTTATATTGTATGCACCCAACAAGATGGGTGCTCCTGCGTCTAAGCAGACGATTGCTCGTTGGATCTGTAGCACAATCCAACTTGCACATTCTGTGGCAGGCCTGCCACAGCCTAAATCTGTAAAGGCCCACTCCACAAGGAAGGTGGGCTCATCTTGGGCGGCTGCCCGAGGGGTCTCGGCATTACAACTTTGCCGAGCAGCTACGTGGTCAGGGGAGAACACGTTTGTAAAATTTTACAAATTTGATACTCTGGCTAAGGAGGACCTGGAGTTCTCTCATTCGGTGCTGCAGAGTCATCCGCACTCTCCCGCCCGTTTGGGAGCTTTGGTATAATCCCCATGGTCCTTTCAGGAACCCCAGCATCCACTAGGACGATAGAGAAAATAAGATTTTACTTACCGATAAATCTATTTCTCGGAGTCCGTAGTGGATGCTGGGCGCCCATCCCAAGTGCGGATTATCTGCAATAATTGTACATAGTTATTGTTAACTAATTCGGGTTATTGTTGAAGGAAGCCATCTTTCAGAGGCTCCGCTGTTATCATACTGTTAACTGGGTTTAGATCACAAGTTGTACGGTGTGATTGGTGTGGCTGGTATGAGTCTTACCCGGGATTCAAAATCCTCCCTTATTGTGTACGCTCGTCCGGGCACGGTACCTAACTGGAGTCTGGAGGAGGGTCATAGGGGGAGGAGCCAGTGCACACCACCTGATCTGGAAAAGCTTTACTTTTTGTGCCCTGTCTCCTGCGGAGCCGCTATTCCCCATGGTCCTTTCAGGAACCCCAGCATCCACTACGGACTCCGAGAAATAGATTTATCGGTAAGTAAAATCTTATTTTAATGCTCTTTATTCCACTGGTTCTTTTTTTATGCCATTTCAACCCCCTCCTCATCGTCATCCTTATATATTCTTATGCCATAAAAATATATAGGGAGGATGATGGGCAAGGGGGAGGGAAGGGGGGAGACGGTTTGATGAGGCCTAAAATGTATGCACTTCATCTTCCGTATACAAGGGTGCTTCAATAAGTAAGGTAACCTCTCATTGCATATATTCGACTCGTACATCTATCCCAGCGTGGTTGAAGCGCCTGAAGCCAAACATGGCAGCTTCCTGAACTTCACTGTCGTTTGCGAATAGCCTTCCACCCAGGTGCTTCAATTGTCCAAAGAGATGGAATCACTCTGTGACAGGTCAGGGCTGTAGGGAGATGGTCCAGTACCTCCCAAGGATAGCGCTTTAACCACTCACACATGCGTTATCAAATGTAGCATCAAACCCAAACCTGTTTCTGTGACATGATGTTATCACCGTACACCTCAGCAAGCTGGCGATTAATGTCAGCTACGGATGTGCCTCTGGACTCAGAAATCTGATCACACTACGCACTTCAACGTTTGACCATATTTCCGTCAGCCCCGCCATCTTACAACTGATACTTTGTCATGGATGTGGGGAGGATCAGTGTATATTTGTCATGGATGTGGGGAGGATCAGTGTATATTTGTCATGGATGTGGGGAGGGTCAGTGTATATTTGTTATGGATGTGGGGAGGATCAGTGTATATTTGTTATGGATGTGGGGAGGATCAGTGTATATTTGTTATGGATGTGGGGAGGGTCAGTGTATATTTGTCATGGATGTGGGGAGGATCAGTGTATATTTGTCATGGATGTGGGGAGGATCAGTGTATATTTGTTATGGATGTGGGGAGGATCAGTGTATATTTGTTATGGATGTGGGGAGGATCAGTGTATATTTGTCATGGATGTGGGGAGGATCAGTGTATATTTGTTATGGATGTGGGGAGGATCAGTGTATATTTGTTATGGATGTGGGGAGGATCAGTGTATATTTGTTATGGATGTGGGGAGGATCAGTGTATATTTGTTATGGATGTGGGGAGGGTCAGTGTATATTTGTCATGGATGTGGGGAGGATCAGTGTATATTTGTCATGGATGTGGGAAGTATCAGTGTATATTTGTTATGGATGTGGGGAGGATCAGTGTATATTTGTTATGGATGTGGGGAGGATCAGTGTATATTTGTCATGGATGTGGGGAGGATCAGTGTATATTTGTTATGGATGTGGGGAGGATCAGTGTATATTTGTTATGGATGTGGGGAGGATCAGTGTATATTTGTCATGGATGTGGGGGATGTGGGGAGGATCAGTGTATATTTGTTATGGATGTGGGGAGGGTCAGTGTATATTTGTCATGGATGTGGGGGATGTGGGGAGGGTCAGTGTATATTTGTTATGGATGTGGGGAGGATCAGTGTATATTTGTTATGGATGTGGGGAGGATCAGTGTATATTTGTTATGGATGTGGGGAGGATCAGTGTATATTTGTCATGGATGTGGGGAGGATCAGTGTATATTTGTCATGGATGTGGGGAGGATCAGTGTATATTTGTTATGGATGTGGGGAGGGTCAGTGTATATTTGTTATGGATGTGGGGAGGGTCAGTGTATATTTGTTATGGATGTGGGGAGGGTCAGTGTATATTTGTTATGGATGTGGGGAGGATCAGTGTGGTATTTGTTGTGGCATGGAGAGATCAAAGCTGCATTTGGTGGTCTGAGTGGTTTGTGCCAGCCTCTCTTCCATCTTCTTTCAGTGCCAGCCTTTCTGCCTATCCTCTGTGCCAACCTTTCTGCCTATCCTCTGTGCCAGCCTCTCTTTCTTTCCTTTACACCAGCCTCTTCCCTTCCTCTGTGCCAGCCTCTTTCTTTCCTCTACACTAGCCTCTTCCCTTCCTCTGTGCCAGCCTCTCTTTCTTTCCTCTCTGCACAAGTCTCTCTTCCCTTCCTCTCCGCACCGGCCTTAAACATGATTGGTCTTGAATTACTTATTGAACTACCTTTTATATTTTTATGGCATACAAATTTATAAGGAAGATGATGGGCAAAGGGGTTGGAGAGGTGGCAAAAAATGTATGCACATGACCCCTCATTTATCTTTATGCCCATCGTTTTTCTTATATCTTTGTATGATATAAAAATATATAGGAAAGATGATGGGCATAAAATGCAGATACTCATCTTAGCCATGGCAAACGCTACTTGTTTGCTGTGACTAGCATACCCATGGATGTGTGCGTACACTGCGCAGGCACCCACAAACCATAGGATCGCATGGGTGTGTATGCTCCCGCAAATGGGTCACACATGGGTCTGAGTAGTTGCAATTGCGATGCAGCTGCACGTGTGGTCCATTTGCAGCAAAGAGGAGGGCGGCATATCTGTATATACAGTATAGGGAAGGTAGTAGGCAAGGAGGGTGATGAAGCATAAAATGTATGCACATCAGCCAAATGTATTTTTATGGCCATCATATTCCTTATACCTGTATATTGGGATGTAGCAGAGCCGTAACTAGCTGTGTGCCGATGGTGCCTTGCCCACAGCGCAAATGCAATGAAGGCGCACCATTGGGCCCTGTTGCTGTAATATGTAAAAACGGGGACTGCTGTCTAATGTGTAAAAAAGGGGGATGCTGTCTGCCGTAATGTGTACAAAGGGGGACGCTGTCTGCCGTAATGTGTACAAAGGGGGACGCTGTCTGCCGTAATGTGTACAAAGGGGGACGCTGTCTGCCGTAATGTGTACAAAGGGGGACGCTGTCTGCCGTAATGTGTACAAAGGGGGACGCTGTCTGCCGTAATGTGTACAAAGGGGGACGCTGTCTGCCGTAATGTGTACAAAGGGGGACGCTGTCTGCCGTAATGTGTACAAAGGGGGACGCTGTCTGCCGTAATGTGTACAAAGGGGGACACTGCCGTAATGTGTAAAAAGGGGGACACTGCTTGCCGTAATGTGTAAAAAGGGGGACACGGTCTGCCGTAATGTGTAAAAAGGGGGACACTGCTTGCCGTAATGTGTAAAAAGGGGGACACTGCTTGCCGTAATGTGTAAAAAGGGGGACACTGCTTGCCGTAATGTGTAAAGAGGGGGACACTGCCGTAATGTGTAAAAAGGGGGACACGGTTTGCCGTAATGTGTAAAGAGGGGGACGCGGTCTGCTGTAATGTGTAAAAAGGGGGACGCGGTCTGCTGTAATGTGTAAAAGGGAGCTCTGTGGCCATGCCCCATCCCCTGAAGCCATGCCCCTATATTTTTGCACGCACCTACGGCGCGCATTGGCTGTTTTTTATATAGTATGTGTATGGGGGGGGGGGGGGGGGGGGGCGCTGATGCTGATTCTTGCACACAGCGCTGAAATGTCTAGTTACGGCACTGGGGTGTAGTATGTGATGCCGGCGGTCGGGCTCCCGGCGGCCAGCATACCGACGCCGGAATCCAGCCCGCCGGCATACCAACAGCTGGCTGAGCGCAAATGATCCCCTTGCGGGTTCACTACGCTCGCCACACTGTGGGCACGGTGGCGCTATGTATTCTCCCTCCAGGGGGGTCGTGGACCCCCAAGAGGGAGAAAAGATGTCAGTATGCCGGCGGTCGGGATTCCTGCACCAGTATGGTGGTCGTCGGGAGCTTGGCCGCCGGCAACCTGAAGATCACCCGTATATTGTTATGGCATATGAATATTTAAGAAAGATGACTGGGCATAAAGACATATAAGAAAGATGATAAGCAAGGTGGGTAACGTGCATACATTTTATGCATCATCTTCCCTATAAATATTTTATGGGCAAAAACTTTCTGCAGTATATTTTCATAGCATATAAACTTCTAAGAAATATGAGAATAAAAATAAATATGGGAAGATGATGGTCAAGGGGTGAGGGTGATGTGGTATAAAAATGATGCACAGTAACCTTTACTCGTTTTATTACATGCCAAAGCTCCCATTTGTACTTACTATAATCTTTTTTTTTTTTTTTTAAACTGTAAAGTCTTCACTAGCTGCTCCTCAAAACTACAGGGGCCGCGAATCCTTCTGTGCCTGACTAAGTTTACTTTTGTCAGGACGTACAATCTCCCTCCCGTCTGGACCTCGTGACGTAATGACGCCCAGACGTATTTTGGGTGTCAATCATTGCGGAGAGGAGGAGCCGCCGGGGGAACGTCTGTCCTGGCGTACCGCTGTGAGTCAGCGTCGCAGCGTGTGCGCCGGGGAATGGAGCCGGCTGAGTGCGGGTAACTGCGGGTGAGTCGCGACCCCATGCTGAGATGGGTGCGGGGTCGCGACCCACAGTTTGAGAAACGCTGCTCTAGGGCGTATGAGAAAATAGGATTTTGATACCTACCGGTAAATCCTTTTCTCCTAGTCCGTAGAGGATGCTGGACACCTGACCCAGTGCGTACTTTACCTGCAGTTGTTATTTTGTAGTTCCACTAATGTTGTGTTACGATTGTTTCAGCATGTTGCTGCAATTGTTCATGCCTGTTGGCGTGTTATGTTAAATGCCATATTGTGCGGCATGGTTGAGGTGTGAGCTGGTATGAATCTCACCGTTAAATTAAAAGTAAATCCTTTCCTCAAAATGTCCGTCTCCCTGGGCACAGTTCCTATACTGAGGTCTGTAAGAGGGGCATAGAGGGAGGAGCCAGTTCACACCCTTTGAAAAGTCTTAAAGTGCCCATGGCTCCTGTGGAACCGTCTATACCCCATGGTACTGAAGTGGACCCCAGCATCCTCTACGGAGGATAGGAAAAATGGGAAAATCCATTGATAGTGGACGCATCAGTCTCTAGCCTGTGACGTAAAATCGTATTGCCTGTTCCTGGTGCAGCCTCCCTGAAAGACACAGCTGATCGTAAAATTGAGACTACACTCAAATCATTGTACACAGCTGCTGGGGTGGCCCAAAGACCCACTATTGCATGTGCGTGGTTCACTAAAGCCATTGCTAAATGGTCAGGTAACCTAATTGAGGGGTTAGATTCCTTATCTAGGGGGGATGTTTTCTTACTCCTGCAGCATATACAGAACTTATGGTGGAAGCCTTAAAGGAAATAGGCGTGCTTAACACACACCACCACTATGGCAGTGTCGGCACGCAGAGGCTTGTGGCTACGCCAGTTAACTGACGCGGATTCCAGGAAAGGTGTGGAAGGCCTACCATTCACTGGAGAGGCCTTGTTCGGAGATGAATTAGACAAATGGATCTCCACAGCTACTGCGGATAAGTCTACGTATCTTCTTTCCGCAGCCCCCCCAACCAAGAAGACTTATTCAACTTCTAAGTTACAGTCCTTTCGGACGACCAAGTTAAAGGGCAAATCCAGAGGTGCTTCTACGTCCTCCAGCGGCGCAAGAGGTAAACGACGCAAACCAGCAACAGCAGGTGCTCGGGAACAGAGCTCAGGCTCTGCTTCCTCAAAGACTTCAGCATGACGGTGGACCGTAACGCCTGGAAGGCTGTCAAGTGGGAGCTCGCCTACAATACTTCAGTCAAATCTGGTCAAATTCGTGCCAGGAACCCTGGGTCATAAATCTTGTTTCCCAGGGCTACAGACTGGAGTTCCAAGAGCTCCCACCTCACAGATTCTTCAAATCAGGCTTGCCAGTTTCACAAGAGGCAAGTATAACTTTACAACATGCCATCCAAAAACTGGTACAGACTCACGTGATTGTTCCAGTTCCACCTCATCAGCTAAACAAGGGGTACTATTCCAACTTGTCTGTAGTACCAAAACCGGACGGTTCGGTAAGACCAATTTTGAACCTCAAGTCGTTGAACCCGTACTTACGAGTGTTAAAATTCAAGATGGAGTCTTTGAGAGCAGTGATCTCAGGTCTGGAGGAAGGGGAATTCCTAGTGTCTCTGGATATCAAGGATGCGTACCTTCACATTCCGATCTAGCCGCCTCATCAGGCTTACCTACGGTTTGCACTGCAAGACTGTCACTACCAGTTCCAGGCCCTGCCATTTGGTGTCTCCACGGCACCGAGGGTGTTCACCAAGGTGAGGGCAGAGATGATGTTTCTACTCCGCAAACAGGGAGTGAACATAATTCCGTACCTGGACGATCTCCTGATAAAAGCGCAGTCCAGGGAAAGGTTGCTGGGACAGTATTGCTCTCTCAACCAAACTTCTCCAGGATCATGGGTGGATTCTGAACCTTCCGAAATCTCACCTAGAGCCAACACAGATGCTCACATTCCTGGGAATGATACTGGATACGGAGTCGCAGAAGGTGTTCCTTCAGGTGGAATAGGCATTAGTGATCCAGTCGATGGCTCGGGATGTCCTGAAGCCAACCCGGATATCGGTGCATTCACCTTCTGGGGAAAATGGTGGCCTCTTACGAGGCTCTTCAATACGGAAGGTTTCAAGCAAGACCCTTCCAGCTCGATCTGTTGGACAAATGGTCCGGATTGCATCTTCACATGCACCAGATGATCCGTCTGTCGCCAAAAACCAGGATCTCCCTTCTGTGGTGGATACAGACTTCTCACCTTGTCGAGGTTCAGAATTCAGAATTGGTTTCTGTTAACCACAGACGCAAGCCTCAGAGGTTTGGGAGCAGTCACTCAGGGTGCAGTTTCAAGGAAGATGGTCCAGTCAGGAAGTCATCCTTCCAATCAACATTCTGGAGCTCAGGGCCATATACAACGCCCTTCTGCAGGCCTCACATCTTCAAGATCAGACCATTCAGGTCCAGTCGGACAATGTGATGGCAGTAACGTACATAAACCGACAGGGCAGAACGAAAATCAGAGCAGCAATGTCAGAGCTGTCAAGAATTCTCCTCTGGGCGCAGAGAAACGCTGTGGCATTGTCAGCTGTCTTCATTCCGGGAGTAGACAACTGGGAATTCACCCGGAAGTGTTCAGGTGCTTGACAAGTCGATGGGGATATCCGCAGATCGACATGATGGCCTCTCGTCTCAACAAGAAGCTCAAGCGGTATTGATCCAGGTCGAGAGACCCACAGGCGGTGGCGGTAGACGCCCTTACGACTCCATGTGTCTATCAGATGGTGTACGTGTTTTCTCCACTTCCTCTGATTCCAAGAATTCTAAAGAGAATAAAAAGGGAAAAAGTTCAAGCAATTCTAATTGCTACGGACTGGCCAAGAAGGACCTGGTACGCGGACCTTCTGGAGATGCTCCTCGAAGATCCGTGGCCTCTTTCTCTTCACGAGGATCTTCTGCAACAGGGCCCGTTCGTCTATCAGGACTTACCGCGGCTATATTTGACGGCATGGAAGTTGAACGGCTGATTCTAGCCAGGAGAGGGATCCCTAACAAGGTTATCCCGGCTATGGTCCAAGCCAGGAAGGGGGTAACGTCTAAGCATTACCATCGTATTTGGAAGAAATATGTCTCTTGGCGTGAGTGCAGAAAATTTTCTGCGGTGGAATTCCATCTAGGACGTTTCCTGCCTTTTCTACAAGCAGGAGTAGATGTGGGCCTACGTCTGAGCTCCATAAAATTCTAGATTTCGGCCTTGTCCATTTTCTTTCAGAAACAATTGGCTTCTCTCCCTGAGGTCCAGACGTTCTTGAAAGTTGTTCAGCACATCCATCCTCCCTTTGTGCCTTCCACGGCACCTTGGGATCTCGTTGTGGTGCTGCATTTCCTCCAGTCGGACTGGTTTGAGCCGTTACAGGAGGTGGACGTAAAATATCTTATATGGCAGACCGTCACACTGTTGGCCTTGGCTTCAGCAAGATGTGTGTCGGAGCTGGGGGCTTTGTCTCACAGGAGCCCCTACTTAATTTTCCATGAGGACAGAGCTGAACTCAGAACTCGTCAGCAATTTCTTCCTAAGGTGGAACCAACCAACCAACCTATTGGGGTTCCGGTTGTCACGGACACCTCTGCTACTTCAAAGTCTTTGGATGTCGTGAGGGCTTTGAAGGTGTATGTGAAGAGAACAGCTCGTCACAGAAAGACGGACTCGCTATTTGTTCTTTATCATCCCAATAAGCAGGGGCGTTTCTACAGAGGAGGGGACCCGTGTGCACCTCCGGGTGGGCCCCCTCCTCTGTACGGCGCTGTAGACACCGGCATTGTGCCGGAGTCTACTGCGCATGCGCAGGTCTCCGGAAACATGGCGCCCGCCATGATCCGGAGACCAATTTGGCTACCGCGCATGCGCGGCAGCGATTTCCGCCGCGATTGCAGGTCCCGGCGCTGGACTCTGGAAAGGTAAGTGTTAAAATGGGTGCGGCGTGGGCCCCCCCTGGACCCAGGGGCCCGTGTGCACCGCACTTATTATAGAAACGCCAATGCCAATAAGATTGGGTGTCCTGCTTCAAAGCAGACAATTGCACGCTGGATCAAACTTACTATCCAGCATGCTTATTCCACGCCAAGTTTACCATGTCCAAAATCTATACAGGCCCACTCTACTAGGTCGGTGGGTTCTTCCTGGGCGGCTGCTTGGTCGGGTTCGAACACGTTTGCTAAGTTCTACAAGTTCGATACTTTGGCCTCTGAGGACCTTCAGTTTGGTCAATCGGTTCTGCAGGAACCTCGGCACTCTCCCACCCGGTTTGGGAGCTTTGGTACATCCCCATGGTACTAAATGGACCCCAGTATCCTCTACGGACTACGAGAAAAGGATTTACCGGTAGGTAATTAAAATTCTATTTTTATATAACCGTTTCTTAATGGACCAGTTTAAAAGGAAAAAAAAAATGTAAAAGCGTGTGATGCCCGGGACTTTATGTTCACTTTCTGGAGAATCGCCCTTCTATTCTTTTTGATATTTTTCATGTTTTATTTCTTTTCTGTTAGGTGATTGTTTTACTTTTGTAAGTATAGTCTTTAAACGTGATGTGTTTCCATGACTCACCAGTGTGCACATAGTATCTGCACTTTAATAGATTGTATTAAGGACACATTAGTACCCTTGGACACTATACTAACTGTTTGTGTCAAGTGTATTCTGTTCTGCTTACCATCACTTGTGACAATCGGTGGACTGAATCCGTTCGTTATACTTATGTTTATTGTATATCTGTACTTCTGGTCTATAGGTTGTCGGTCATTCAATTGACACTTTTATTTTTGAAATCAATAAAGAAACTGTTAGGAAAGTTTTGCATCAAGATGTTAATATGACACAAATTTGTGCTGAGATGGTTCCAGGCTCCTCGCTGCCGAGGAGAAGTCACATCTGTGCTGTAGGGAACCCGTTCTGCATCAGGTGCTGAGGTAAAGAAGGAAACGGCGGATCTGCTGATGGAGCCACAGCATGGCTCTGACCAATGGAAAGGAAGAATGCAGCGCTGTGTGGGTACATTGAAGGGGAGCAGTGTTACAATGTACTTAATATAATTAACGTAAATGATAGCATCTTGTTATTTAATAGCCATTCCTGGTAATTTGGGACATGGATAGTAATGACTGGTTATTTGTTTATCATTGATGCTACATGAAAGGCGCGGTGCACTGGGATTGGGAGAACGGGGGTGTGATATGTAGAATATTGACCATGTGATTATTTGCCTGTCTAGGTCCGTTTTGCCTTAACAGGGCATGAACTTCCATGTCGGCTCCGTGACTTGCAGAGCTTCACAGAAGGAAAGAAATATAAACAGCTATCAAAAATGTCTACATCCTTCGATTACAGCACGTTTGAGCCGCATATTGTCCCCAGCACTAAGAACGAGTACGTTTATAGCAGATAAAGTCACGTGCATATATTCAGCATCAGATATAAAGGTGCAAATGTGCTGAACAGCAATTAATCCGTTTTCTGCAATATTTTACATGAAATTGAATCCTTCTTGGTATTTCCTTAAAAAACATGCTGCTTTACATAGAAAAATAGAATAGACTATACCTGCGCATTACATTTCCCCCCCAAGCCTTGTGACGCACAGAAGACAAATAGGTCATTGTGTCATTGACACAGTGGGGTCAATCCAGTTAACTGAAGGGGCGAGCTGCCGTTGCAAATGCTCGAGTAACACCCTTTGGGGCTGCAAACAAAGATAGAAATGCCCTAAGGGTCTGCGGACAGAAGTCTGAGTCTGGCAGTACCGTAAGTGCGGCGTACCACCATACTTACACCACGAATAAACTGGCGGTTAATTGGATGGACCCAGTATGTCCTAAATCCGTTTAGATATTGTTTATACATACTGAACTTTGCAGTTTGGAACAAATGCATGAATAATATGAAATGACAAATTAACAGCTGGTAATAGAGGCCGGAGGGTGATGCGTACGGTGTAACACATGAGGTTGGGGCCGTCTCTTTCAGCTGCTGGACTTGCAGTGAGATAAAAGGCTTAGTAATCTAGTTGCACTGATGGGTTTGGCGGAAGACGTGTTTGTTATCAGCTTTTATAAATATAAATCTATCTTTCTTTTCAGACAACAGCTGTTTTGCAAGCTGACACTTCGTCATATCAACAGACTCCCAGAGCACGTTCAGAGACATGTACAGGGAAAGCGATACCTAAAAGCTCTGAGCAAATGTAAGTCATTGCTATGTGCTATGTGCAATATAAATGCATCTGTTAGATGAGTGGGACTCACCAAAGTCTGTCCTAATAGGTAATGTTGGGAATCGGGGTGGGGCCTAGTGACATGATGTAATTAAGCACCTCCTTCTCCGTGCAAACCATTTCAGGAAGTTTTAATAGCCAGGGTATGCGGGAGGAACATCAGTGTTTGTGTGTGAAAGAAGGGAGTCCCCTCTTTTAAATGATGTCACCCCTGAGAAGTTATTTTATGGTGATCTTGTGCTGTCGAAATTCTTATTAAACCCAAGCATCTGGAAATATCTCCCCCACCCTGGCTTCAGTAAACTTGGGGCAGTCTCTTCTGACAGAGGGAGTCCCCTATTTCACATAATGTGCTCCCTTGCACCATTTCTTCTTCTTACTTTTGTGTTTCTCTTTGTAAGACTGCAGTGGTGGATTGAAATATTTCTAGTTAATTCCATGTTTTATATGTTACATAGAGATTTTAACCAAATATCCATTCCGCCATCTGAGTTATATATTTCACCTTAGAGGTTACTGTCTGGTGATCACATGTGAGAGATCTGGCACCGTCTCCCCCATTCTGCCCCCTCCTGTCACACAGTGTGCCCCCTTAGAGGTTACTGTCTGGTGATCACATGTGATAGATCTGGCACCGTCTCCCCCATTCTGCCCTCTACATACTCAGAAGCCCCCTCCTGTCACACAGTGTGCCCCCTTAGAGGTTACTGTCTGGTGATCACGTGATAGATCTGGCACCGTCTCCCCCATTCTGCCCTCTACATACTCAGAAGCCCCCTCCTGTCACACAGTGTGCCCCCTTAGTGGTTACTGTCTGGTGATCACATGTGATAGATTTGACACCGTCTCCCCCATTCTGCCCCCTCCTGTCACACAGTGTGCCCCCTTAGAGGTTACTGTCTGGTGATCACATGTGATAGATCTGGCACCGTCTCCCCCATTCTGCCCCCTCCTGTCACACAGTGTGCCCCCTTAGAGGTTACTGTCTGGTGATCACATGTGATAGATCTGGCACCGTCTCCCCCATTCTGCCCTCTACATACTCAGAAGCCCCCTCCTGTCACACAGTGTGCCCCCTTAGAGGTTACTGTCTGGTGATCACGTGATAGATCTGGCACCGTCTCCCCCATTCTGCCCTCTACATACTCAGAAGCCCCCTCCTGTCACACAGTGTGCCCCCTTAGTGGTTACTGTCTGGTGATCACATGTGATAGATTTGACACCGTCTCCCCCATTCTGCCCCCTCCTGTCACACAGTGTGCCCCCTTAGAGGTTACTGTCTGGTGATCACATGTGATAGATCTGGCACCGTCTCCCCCATTCTGCCCCCTCCTGTCACACAGTGTGCCCCCTTAGAGGTTACTGTCTGGTGATCACATGTGATAGATCTGGCACCGTCTCCCCCATTCTGCCCTCTACATACTCAGAAGCCCCCTCCTGTCACACAGTGTGCCCCCTTAGAGGTTACTGTCTGGTGATCACATGTGATAGATCTGGCACCGTCTCCCCCATTCTGCCCCCTCCTGTCACACCTTGTGCCCCCTTAGAGGTTACTGTCTGGTGATCACATGTGATGGATCTGGCACCGTCTCCCCCATTCTGCCCCCTCCTGTCACACAGTGTGCCCCCTTAGAGGTTACTGTCTGGTGATCACATGTGATGGATCTGGCACCGTCTGCCCCATTCTGCCCTCTACATACTCAGAAGCCCCCTCCTGTCACACAGTGTGCCCCCTTAGAGGTTACTGTCTGGTGATCACATGTGATGGATCTGGCACCGTCTCCCCCATTCTGCCCTATACATACTCAGAAGCCCCCTCCTGTCACACAGTGTGCCCCCTTAGAGGTTACTGTCTGGTGATCACATGTGATAGATCTGGCACCGTCTCCCCCATTCTGCCCCCTCCTGTCACACAGTGTGCCCCCTTAGAGGTTACTGTCTGGTGATCACATGTGATAGATCTGGCACCGTCTCCCCCATTCTGCCCGCTACATACTCAGAAGCCCCCTCCTGTCACACAGTGTGCCCCCTTAGAGGTTACTGTCTGGTGATCACGTGATAGATCTGGCACCGTCTTCCCCCATTCTGCCCCCTCCTGTCACACAGTGTGCCCCCTTAGAGGTTACTGTCTGGTGATCACGTGATAGATCTGGCACCGTCTCCCCCATTCTGCCCCCTCCTGTCACACAGTGTGCCCCCTTAGAGGTTACTGTCTAGTGATCACATGTGATAGATCTGGCACCGTCTCCCCCATTCTGCCCCCTCCTGTCACACAGTGTGCCCCCTTAGTAGTTATCTTGTGACCACCAGCGGACAGTGCGGGGGGAGTACGTCCGGATCTCCCCCCGTCCTGGCATCCATAAGAACGAGTGGTCCCGTTTGTTCTGGTTCTGATTATTTTTCAGAATCTGGGCTGATTGTAATGACATGCGGGATGCCGGCTGAACTCAGACTTTTATTAAAGGGGCAATCGCTTACAAGGGGCATAGTTTTGCCTTGTAAGTGATTGCCCCTTTAAAAAAAAAGTCTGAGTTCGTCCGGCATCCCGCATGGCTGCTGAACTCTGGGTCATTACATCCGGCTTATGTCTTGTTGGGCGACCATATTATGGTTACACGTGTTGTGGCTGATACAGAGTTGTTGCGGACACGTACTGAGATAGAAGACCCACTCGGCCCATCTAGTCTGACCCTTCTTTTACCTTTTAGTGACATCAACCCTATTTCTCTGACGTCCTAGTGGATGCTGGGTACTCCGTAAGGACCATGGGGAATAGACGGGCTCCGCAGGAGACTGGGCACTCTTAAAAGAAAGATTAGGTACTATATCTGGTGTGCACTGGCTCCTCCCTCTATGCCCCTCCTCCAGACCTCAGTTAGAATCTGTGCCCGGCCAGAGCTGGATGCACTCTAGGGGCTCTCCTGAGCTTCCTAGAAAGAAAGTATTTGTTAGGTTTTTTATTTTCAGTGAGATCTGCTGGCAACAGACTCACTGCTACGTGGGACTGAGGGGAGAGAAGCAAACCTACCTGCTTGCAGCTAGCTTGGGCTTCTTAGGCTACTGGACACCATTAGCTCCAGAGGGATCGAACACAGGCCCAGTCCTCGGTCGTCCGGTCCCGGAGCCGCGCCGCCGTCCCCCTTGCAGAGCCAGAAGAACCGAAGAGAAGTGGTCTTCATTAAGGTAGCGCACAGCACTACAGCTGTGCGCCATTGCTCCCTCTGCACACCACACACTCCAATCACTGATGGGTGCAGGGCGCTGGGGGGGGGGGGGGGGGGGGCGCCCTGGGCAGCAATTAGAGAACCTTACATGGCTAAATAGCACATAATACAGCTAATAAACTGTATATGTACATAATCCCCCGCCATAAAGCATATAAAAAAGCGGGAGAAGTCCGCCGAGAAAGGGGCGGGACTATCTTCCTCAGCACACCGGCGCCATTTCTCTTCACAACTCCGCTGGAAGGCAGCTCCCCAGGCTCTCCCCTGCAGTTTCCAGGCTTCAAGGGTAAAAAAGAGAGGGGGGCACTAAATTTAGGCGCAAACTGTGTATAATAAGCTGCTATAGGGAAAAATCACTCACTTTAGTGTAAATCCCTGGTTATATAGCGCTCTGGTGTGTGCTGGCATACTCTCTCTCTGTCTCCCCAAAGGACTTTGTGGGGTCCTGTCCTCAGAGCATTCCCTGTGTGTGTGTGTGGTGTGTCGGTACGGCTGTGTCGACATGTTTGATGAGGAGGGTTACGTGGAGGCGGAGCAAGAGCCGATAAGTGTGATGTCGCCCCCTACGGGGCCGACACCGGAGTGGATGGATATGTGGAAGGTTTTAACCGACAGTGTCAACTCCATACATAAAAGGTTGGATGACGTGACAGCCTTGGGACAGCCGGCATCTCAGCCCGCGCCTGCCCAGGCGTCTCAGAGGCCATCAGGGGCCCAAAAACGCCCGCTACCTCAGATGGCAGACACAGATGTCGACACGGAGTCTGACTCCAGTGTCGACGAGGATGAGACAAATGTACAGTCCACAAGGGCCATCCGATGCATGATTACGGCAATGAAAAATGTATTGAACATTTCTGACACTGACCCCGTTACCGTTAAAAAGGGTATTATGTTTGGGGAGAAAAAGCTTCCAGTGACTTTTCCCCCAGCTAAGGAGTTAAATGAATTGTGTGAAGAAGCGTGGTGTTCCCCTGATAAAAAACTTGTAATTCCTAAGAAGTTACTGATGGCGTACCCTTTCCCGCCAACGGATAGGGTACGTTGGGAAACATCCCCTAGGGTGGACAAAGCGCTCACACGCTTATCAAAAAAGGTGGCACTGCCGTCTCAGGATACGGCCGCCTTAAAGGATCCTGCGGATAGAAAGCAGGAAGCTATCCTGAAGTCTGTATATACACACTCAGGTACTATACTGAGACCTGCTATTGCGTCAGCATGGATGTGTAGTGCTGCAGCAGCTTGGTCCGACACCTTGTCAGATAACATTGATACACTCGACAGGGATACTATTTTGCTAACCATAGACTATATAAAGGACGTAGTCTTATATATGAGAGATGCACAGAGGGATATTTGCCGACTGGCATCGGGAATTAATGCAATGTCCATTTCTGCCAGGAGAGTATTATGGACTCGGCAGTGGACAGGTGATACTGATTCTAAAAGGCACATGGAGGTTTTGCCTTATAAGGGTGAGGAACTGTTTGGGGATGGTCTCTCGGACCTGGTATCCACAGCAACAGCGGGAAAATCAACTTTTCTACCCCACGTTCCCTCACAACCAAAGAAAGCACCGTATTATCAGGTACAGTCCTTTCGGCCTCAGAAAGGCAAGCGTGTCAGAGGTGCTTCCTTTCTGCCCAGAGGCAGGGGTAGAGAAAAGAAGCTGCATCAGACAGCCAGTTCCCAGGAACAAAAGTCCTCCCCCGCTTCCTCTAAGTCCACCGCATGACGCTGGGGCTCCACAGGCGGAGCCCGGTGCGGTGGGGGCCCGTCTCCGGAATATCAGCAACCAGTGGGTTCGCTCACAGGTGGATCCCTGGGCCCTACAAGTGGTATCTCAGGGATACATGTTGGAGTTCGAGGCGACTCCCCCTCGCCGTTACCTCAAATCAGCTTTGCCAACTGCTCCCAGGGAAAGGGAGGTAGTGCTGGCGGCTAATCACAAGCTGTACCTTCAGCACGTGATAATCAAGGTTCCCCTCCTTCAACGGGGACGGGGTTACTATTCCACAATGTTTGTGGTACCGAAACCGGACGGTTCGGTAAGACCCATTCTAAATTTAAAATCTTTGAACACTTATCTGAGGAAGTTCAAGTTCAAAATGGAATCGCTCAGGGCGGTTATCGCAAGCCTGGAAGAGGGGGATTTTATGGTGTCTCTGGACATCAAGGATGCATACCTGCATGTCCCCATTTACCCACCTCACCAGGAGTACCTCAGGTTTGTGGTACAGGACTGTCATTACCAATTCCAGACGTTGCCGTTCGGTCTCTCAACGGCACCAAGGGTATTTACCAAGGTAATGGCCGAAATGATGATACTCCTTCGGAGGAAGGGTGTTATAATTATCCCGTACTTGGACAATCTCCTGATAAAGGCGAGGTCCAAGGAACAGTTGTTAGCCAGCGTAGCACTAGCTCGGGAAGTGCTGCAACAACACGGCTGGATTCTGAACATACCAAAGTCGCAGCTGATTCCTGTGACACGTCTATTGTTCTTGGGCATGATCCTGGATACAGAACAAAAGAAGGTGTTTCTCCCTGCGGAGAAGGCCCAGAGAATCTCCTGAAACCAAAACAGGTGTCGGTGCATCACTGCACGCGAGTCCTGGGAAAGATGGTGGCTTCTTACGAAGCAATTCCCTTTGGCAGGTTCCATGCAAGGATCTTTCAGTGGGATCTGTTAGACAAGTGGTCCGGATCGCATCTTCAGATGCATCGGCTGATCACCCTGTCCCCGAGGGCCAGGGTGTCTCTACTGTGGTGGCTGCAGAGTGCCCATCTTCTCGAGGGCCGCAGATTCGGCATACAGGACTGGGTCCTGGTGACCACGGATGCAAGCCTCCGAGGTTGGGGGGCAGTCACTCAGGGAAGAAACTTCCAAGGACAGTGGTCAAGTCAGGAGACTTCCCTACACATAAATATTCTGGAACTAAGGGCCATTTACAACGCCCTTAATCAAGCGGAACCCCTGCTTTAAAACCTACCGGTGCTGATTCAGTCAGACAACATCACGGCAGTCGCCCATGTAAACCGCCAGGGCGGCACAAGAAGCAGGATGGCGATGGCAGAAGCCACAAGGATTCTTCGATGGGCGGAGAATCACGTACAGGCACTGTCAGCAGTGTTTATTCCGGGAGTGGACAACTGGGAAGCAGACTTCCTCAGCAGACACGATCTCCACCCGGGAGAGTGGGGACTTCATCCAGAAGTCTTCACACTGATTGTAAATCGTTGGGAACGGCCACAGGTGGACATGATGGCGTCGCGCCTCAACAAAAAGCTAAAAAGATATTGCGCCAGGTCAAGGGACCCTCAGGCAATAGCTGTAGACGCACTAGTGACACCGTGGGTGTACCAGTCGGTTTATGTGTTCCCTCCTCTTCCTCTCATACCCAAAGTACTGAGGATAGTAAGAAGGAGAGGAGTAAGAACAAAACTGATCGTTCCGGATTGGCCAAGAAGAACTTGGTACCCAGAACTACAAGAAATGATCTCAGAGGACCCATGGCCTCTGCCTCTAAGACAGGACCTGTTACAACAGGGGCCCTGTCTGTTCCAAGACTTACCGCGGCTGCGTTTGACGGCATGGCGGTTGAACGCCGGATCCTAACGGAAAAAGGCATTCCAGATGAAGTAATTCCTACGCTGATAAAATCTAGGAAAGTTGTGACAGCAAAACATTATCACCGCATATGGCGTAAATATGTTGCTTGGTGTGAGGCCAGGAAGGCCCCTACAGAGGAATTTCAGCTGGGTCGATTTCTGCACTTCCTCCAGTCAGGAGTGACTATGGGCCTCAAATTGGGATCCATAAAAGTCCAGATTTCGGCCCTGTCTATTTTCTTTCAAAAAAAACTGGCTTCACTGCCTGAAGTTCAGACATTTGTCAAGGGAGTGCTGCATATTCAGCCCCCTTTTGTGCCTCCAGTGGCACCTTGGGATCTCAACGTTGTGTTGGATTTCCTTAAATCACATTGGTTTGAGCCACTTAAAACCGTGGAGTTGAAGTATCTCACCTGGAAGGTGGTCATGCTGTTGGCCTTGGCTTCGGCTAGGCGTGTGTCAGAATTGGCGGCTTTATCGTGTAAAAGCCCATATCTGATTTTCCGTATGGACAGGGCGGAATTGAGGACTCGTCCCCAATTTCTCCCAAAGGTGGTATCAGCGTTTCATTTGAACCAACCTATTGTGGTGCCTGCGGCTACTAGGGACTTGGAGGATTCCAAGTTGCTGGACGTAGTCCGGGCCCTGAAAATCTATGTTTCCAGGACGGCTAGAGTCAGAAAAACTGACTCGCTATTTATCCTACATGCACCCAACAAGCTGGGTGCTCCTGCTTCAAAGCAGACTATTGCTCGCTGGATCTGTAGCACGATTCAGCTTGTGCATTCTGCGGCTGGACTGCCGCATCCTAAATCAGTAAAAGCCCATTCCACAAGGAAGGGGGCTCTTCTTGGGCGGCTGCCCGAGGGGTCTAGGCTTTACAACTTTGCCGAGCTGCTACTTGGTCAGGTTCAAACACTTTTGCAAAATTCTACAAGTTTGATACCCTGGCTGAGGAGGACCTTGAGTTTGCTCATTCGGTGCTGCAGAGTCATCCGCACTCTCCCGCCTGTTTGGGAGCTTTGGTATAATCCCCATGGTCCTTACGGAGTACCCAGCATCCACTAGGACGTCAGAGAAAATAAGAATTTACTCACCGGTAATTCTATTTCTCGTAGTCCGTAGTGGATGCTGGGAGCCCGTCCCAAGTGCGGACTTTCTGCAATACTTGTATATAGTTATTGCTTAACTAAAGGGTTATTGTTATGAGCCATCTGTTACTGAGGCTCAGTTGTTATTCATACTGTTAACTGGGTATAGTTATCACAAGTTGTACGGTGTGATTGGTGTGGCTGGTATGAGTCTTACCCTGGATTCCAAATCCTTTCCTAGTAATGTCAGCTCTTCCGGGCACAGTTTCCTTAACTGCGGTCTGGAGGAGGGGCATAGAGGGAGGAGCCAGTGCACACCAGATAGTACTGAATCTTTCTTTAGAGTGCCCAGTCTCCTGCGGAGCCCGTCTATACCCCATGGTCCTTACGGAGTACCCAGCATCCACTACGGACTACGAGAAATAGATTTACCGGTGAGTAAAGTCTTATTTAAACATGTATTCCTGCAATTGTGCACAGAGCACTACATATGACATGTTAAGACACATCATTAAACATATTTTTTAACAGTCTGCGCCCAGCGCTGTAAGTACATTTAACAGTGACGCCAAGCGCCTATTGTCCGCAACATGGCGCCGGGCACTAGGGGTTAACCCCTTCAGTGCTGCAGCGCCCATTGTCCACGTGGGCTGGGGGTCTCTCCGGCCACACCCCTGATATATGTGACAATCTCTCTCATGTCCTCCTGTCCTATTACATCTCTCCCTGTGAGGAATGTCTCCTCCTGTACCGTGGTGATACCCCTGATATATGTGACAGTCTCTCTCATGTCCTCGTGGTCTAATACTTCTCTCCCTGTGAGGAATGTCTCCCCCTGTACCGTGGTGATACCCCTGATATATGTGACAGTCTCTATCATGTCCTCGTGTCCTGTTACTTCTCTCCCTGTGAGGAATGTCTCCTCCTGTACCGTGGTGATACCCCTGATATATGTGACAGTCTCTATCATGTCCTCGTGTCCTATTACTTCTCTCCCTGTGAGGAATGTCTCCTCCTGTACCGTGGTGATACCCCTGATATATGTGACAGTCTCTCTCATGTCCTCCTGTCCTATTACTTCTCTCCCTGTGAGGAATGTATCCTCCCTGTACCGTGGTGATACCCCTGATATATGTGACAGTCTCTATCATGTCCTCGTGTCCTATTACTTCTCTCCCTGTGAGGAATGTCTCCCTCTGTACCGTGGTGATACCCCTGATATATGTGACAGTCTCTATCATGTCCTCGTGTCCTATTACTTCTCTCCCTGTGAGGAATGTCTCCCCCTGTACCGTGGTGATACCCCTGATATATGTGACAGTCTCTATCATGTCCTCGTGTCCTATTACTTCTCTCCCTGTGAGGAATGTCTCCCCCTGTACCGTGGTGATACCCCTGATATATGTGACAGTCTCTCTCATGTCCTCGTGTCCTATTACTTCTCTCCCTGTGAGGAATGTCTCCCCCTGTACCGTGGTGATACCCCTGATATATGTGACAGTCTCTATCATGTCCTCGTGGTCTAATACTTCTCTCCCTGTGAGGAATGTCTCCTCCTGTACCGTGGTGATACCCCTGATATATGTGACAGTCTCTATCATGTCCTCGTGTCCTATTACTTCTCTCCCTGTGAGGAATGTCTCCTCCTGTACCGTGGTGATACCCCTGATATATGTGACAGTCTCTCTCATGTCCTTGTGTTCTATTACTACTCTCCCTGTGAGGAATGTCTCCTCCTGTACCGTGGTGATACCCCTGATATATGTGACAGTCTCTCTCATGTCCTCGTGGTCTAATACTTCTCTCCCTGTGAGGAATGTCTCCCCCTGTACCGTGG
This sequence comes from Pseudophryne corroboree, assembly GCF_028390025.1. Lineage (NCBI taxonomy): Eukaryota > Metazoa > Chordata > Amphibia > Anura > Myobatrachidae > Pseudophryne > Pseudophryne corroboree. Next base: position 492,913,304 of record NC_086451.1, read on the forward strand.
TGATACCCCTGATATATGTGACAGTCTCTCTCATGTCCTCGTGTCCTATTACTTCTCTCCCTGTGAGGAATGTCTCCTCCTGTACCGTGGTGATACCCCTGATATATGTGACAGTCTCTATCATGTCCTCGTGTCCTATTACTTCTCTCCCTGTGAGGAATGTCTCCCCCTGTACCGTGGTGATACCCCTGATATATGTGACAGTCTCTATCATCTCCTCGTGTCCTATTACTTCTCTCCCTGTGAGGAATGTCTTCTCCTGTACCGTGGTGATACCCCTGATATATGTGACAGTCTCTCTCATGTCCTCGTGTCCTATTACTTCTCTCCCTGTGAGGAATGTCTCCCCCTGTACCGTGGTGATACCCCTGATATATGTGACAGTCTCTCTCATGTCCTCGTGTCCTATTACTTCTCTACCTGTGAGGAATGTCTCCCCCTGTACCGTGGTGATACCCCTGATATATGTGACAGTCTCTCTCATGTCCTCGTGTCCTATTACTTCTCTCCCTGTGAGGAATGTCTCCGCCCTGTACCGTGGTGATACCCCTGATATATGTGACAGTCTCTCTCATGTCCTCGTGTCCTATTACTTCTCTCCCTGTGAGGAATGTCTCCCTCCTGTACCGTGGTGATACCCCTGATATATGTGACAGTCTCTCTCATGTCCTCGTGGTCTAATACTTCTCTCCCTGTGAGGAATGTCTCCTCCTGTACCGTGGTGATACCCCTGATATATGTGACAGTCTCTCTCATGTCCTCGTGTCCTATTACTTCTCTCCCTGTGAGGAATGTCTCCTCCTGTACCGTGGTGATACCCCTGATATATGTGACAGTCTCTCTCATGTCCTTGTGGTCTAATACTTCTCTCCCTGTGAGGAATGTCTCCTCCTGTACCGTGGTGATACCCCTGATATATGTGACAGTCTCTATCATGTCCTCGTGTCCTATTACTTCTCTCCCTGTGAGGAATGTCTCCTCCTGTACCGTGGTGATACCCCTGATATATGTGACAGTCTCTCTCATGTCCTCCTGTCCTATTACTTCTCTCCCTGTGAGGAATGTATCCTCCCTGTACCGTGGTGATACCCCTGATATATGTGACAGTCTCTCTCATTTCCTTGTGGTCTAATACTTCTCTCCCTGTGAGGAATGTCTCCTCCTGTACCGTGGTGATACCCCTGATATATGTGACAGTCTCTCTCATGTCCTCGTGTCCTATTACTTCTCTCCCTGTGAGGAATGTCTCCCCCTGTACCATGATGATACCCCTGATATATGTTACGGTCTCTCTCATGTCCTCGTGTCCTATTACTTCTCTACCTGTGAGGAATGTCTCCCCCTGTACCGTGGTGATACCCCTGATATATGTGACAGTCTCTCTCATGTCCTCGTGTCCTATTACTTCTCTCCCTGTGAGGAATGTCTCCCCCTGTACCGTGGTGATACCCCTGATATATGTGACAGTCTCTCTCATGTCCTCGTGTCCTATTACTTCTCTCCCTGTGAGGAATGTCTCCCCCTGTACCGTGGTGATACCCCTGATATATGTGACAGTCTCTCTCATGTCCTCGTGTCCTATTACTTCTCTCCCTGTGAGGAATGTCTCCCTCCTGTACCGTGGTGATACCCCTGATATATGTGACAGTCTCTCTCATGTCCTTGTGGTCTAATACTTCTCTCCCTGTGAGGAATGTCTCCTCCTGTACCGTGGTGATACCCCTGATATATGTGACAGTCTCTCTCATGTCCTCGTGTCCTATTACTTCTCTCCCTGTGAGGAATGTCTCCTCCTGTACCGTGGTGATACCCCTGATATATGTGACAGTCTCTATCATGTCCTCGTGTCCTATTACTTCTCTCCCTCTGAGGAATGTCTCCTCCTGTACCGTGGTGATACCCCTGATATATGTGACAGTCTCTATCATGTCCTCGTGTCCTATTACTTCTCTCCCTGTGAGGAATGTCTCCCCCTGTACCGTGGTGATACCCCTGATATATGTGACAGTCTCTCTCATGTCCTCGTGGTCTAATACTTCTCTCCCTGTGAGGAATGTCTCCCCCTGTACCGTGGTGATACCCCTGATATATGTGACAGTCTCTATCATGTCCTCGTGTCCTATTACTTCTCTCCCTGTGAGGAATGTCTCCCCCTGTACCGTGGTGATACCCCTGATATATGTGACAGTCTCTCTCATGTCCTCGTGGTCTAATACTTCTCTCCCTGTGAGGAATGTCTCCTCCTGTACCGTGGTGATACCCCTGATATATGTGACAGTCTCTCATGTCCTTGTGTCCTGTTACTTCTCTCCCTGTGAGGAATGTCTCCTCCTGTACTGTGGTGATACCTCTGATATATGTGACAGTCTCTCTCATGTCCTCGTGGTCTAATACTTCTCTCCCTGTGAGGAATGTCTCCCCCTGTACCGTGGTGATACCCCTGATATATGTGACAGTCTCTATCATGTCCTCGTGTCCTGTTACTTCTCTCCCTGTGAGGAATGTCTCCCCCTGTACCGTGGTGATACCCCTGATATATGTGACAGTCTCTATCATGTCCTCGTGTCCTGTTACTTCTCTCCCTGTGAGGAATGTCTCCTCCTGTACCGTGGTGATACCCCTGATATATGTGACAGTCTCTATCATGTCCTCGTGTCCTATTACTTCTCTCCCTGTGAGGAATGTCTCCTCCTGTACCGTGGTGATACCCCTGATATATGTGACAGTCTCTATCATGTCCTCGTGTCCTATTACTTCTCTCCCTGTGAGGAATGTCTCCCCCTGTACCGTGGTGATACCCCTGATATATGTGACAGTCTCTATCATGTCCTCGTGTCCTATTACTTCTCTCCCTGTGAGGAATGTCTCCCCCTGTACCGTGGTGATACCCCTGATATATGTGACAGTCTCTCTCATGTCCTCGTGTCCTATTACTTCTCTCCCTGTGAGGAATGTCTCCCCCTGTACCGTGGTGATACCCCTGATATATGTGACAGTCTCTATCATGTCCTCGTGTCCTATTACTTCTCTCCCTGTGAGGAATGTCTCCCCCTGTACCGTGGTGATACCCCTTATATATGTGACAGTCTCTCTCATGTCCTCGTGTCCTATTACTTCTCTCCCTTTGAGGAATGTCTCCTCGTGTACCATGGTGATACCCCTGATATATGTGACAGTCTCTATCATGTCCTCGTGTTCTATTACTACTCTCCCTGTGAGGAATGTCTCCTCCTGTACCGTGGTGATACCCCTGATATATGTGACAGTCTCTCTCATGTCTTCGTGTCCTATTACTTCTCTCCCTGTGAGGAATGTCTCCCCCCTGTACCGTGGTGATACCCCTGATATATGTGACAGTCTCTCTCATGTCCTCGTGGTCTAATACTTCTCTCCCTGTGAGGAATGTCTCCCCCTGTACCGTGGTGATACCCCTGATATATGTGACAGTCTCTCTCATGTCCTCGTGTCCTATTACTTCTCTCCCTGTGAGGAATGTCTCCTCCAGTACCGTGGTGATACCCCTGATATATGTGACAGTCTCTATCATGTCCTCGTGTCCTGTTACTTCTCTCCCTGTGAGGAATGTCTCCTCCTGTACCGTGGTGATACCCCTGATATATGTGACAGTCTCTATCATGTCCTCGTGTCCTATTACTTCTCTCCCTGTGAGGAATGTCTCCTCCTGTACCGTGGTGATACCCCTGATATATGTGACAGTCTCTCTCATGTCCTCGTGTCCTATTACTTCTCTCCCTGTGAGGAATGTCTCCCCCTGTACCGTGGTGATACCCCTGATATATGTGACAGTCTCTCTCATGTCCTCGTGTCCTATTACTTCTCTCCCTGTGAGGAATGTCTCCCCCTGTACCGTGGTGATACCCCTGATATATGTGACAGTCTCTCTCATGTCCTCGTGTCCTATTACTTCTCTCCCTGTGAGGAATGTCTCCCTCCTGTACCGTGGTGATACCCCTGATATATGTGACAGTCTCTCTCATGTCCTCGTGGTCTAATACTTCTCTCCCTGTGAGGAATGTCTCCTCCTGTACCGTGGTGATACCCCTGATATATGTGACAGTCTCTCTCATGTCCTCGTGTCCTATTACTTCTCTCCCTGTGAGGAATGTCTCCTCCTGTACCGTGGTGATACCCCTGATATATGTGACAGTCTCTCTCATGTCCTTGTGGTCTAATACTTCTCTCCCTGTGAGGAATGTCTCCTCCTGTACCGTGGTGATACCCCTGATATATGTGACAGTCTCTCTCATGTCCTCGTGGTCTAATACTTCTCTCCCTGTGAGGAATGTCTCCTCCTGTACCGTGGTGATACCCCTGATATATGTGACAGTCTCTCTCATGTCCTCGTGTCCTATTACTTCTCTCCCTGTGAGGAATGTCTCCCTCCTGTACCGTGGTGATACCCCTGATATATGTGACAGTCTCTCTCATGTCTTCGTGGTCTAATACTTCTCTCCCTGTGAGGAATGTCTCCTCCTGTACCGTGGTGATACCCCTGATATATGTGACAGTCTCTATCATGTCCTTGTGTCCTAATACTTCTCTCCCTGTGAGTAATGTCTCCCCCCTGTACCGTGGTGATACCCCTGATATATGTGACAGTCTCTATCATGTCCTCACGTCCTATTACTTCTCTCCCTGTGAGGAATGTCTCCCCCTGTACCGTGGTGATACCCCTGATATATGGGACAGTCTCTCTCATGTCCTCGTGTCCTATTACTTCTCTCCCTGTGAGAAATGTCTCCCCCTGTACCATGATGATACCCCTGATATATGTTACAGTCTCTCTCATGTCCTCGTGTCCTATTACTTCTCTACCTGTGAGGAATGTCTCCCCCTGTACCGTGGTGATACCCCTGATATATGTGACAGTCTCTCTCATGTCCTCGTGTCCTATTACTTCTCTCCCTGTGAGGAATGTCTCCCTCCTGTACCGTGGTGATACCCCTGATATATGTGACAGTCTCTCTCATGTCCTCGTGGTCTAATACTTCTCTCCCTGTGAGGAATGTCTCCTCCTGTACCGTGGTGATACCCCTGATATATGTGACAGTCTCTCTCATGTCCTCGTGTCCTATTACTTCTCTCCCTGTGAGGAATGTCTCCTCCTGTACCGTGGTGATACCCCTGATATATGTGACAGTCTCTCTCATGTCCTTGTGGTCTAATACTTCTCTCCCTGTGAGGAATGTCTCCCCCTGTACCGTGGTGATACCCCTGATATATGTGACAGTCTCTCTCATGTCCTCGTCAGTGATCGCGCAGAGCGAAAATATTTGTGGGTCCCAGGGACCCCTCACTTGAAAAAATTGGGGTCCTATTCCACTATTTCTGGGTCCCGTCACATATTATGGGGGCATGAGGGCAGAAAACAGATGGGACAGTGCTGGGCGACAAGGAGAGTTTTAGGGGCAAGTAGTGCTGGGGGTAGGGGCTGATACCAGTTGGGGCAGTGCAGCGGCGAGGGGTTAGGGGCAGGCAATAAAGGGGGTTGTGATGGAGGTAGGGAGGGGGTAAAGGTAGATAGCAGTCGGGCCAGTACTCAGTGCAAGAGGAGGTTAGGGGCAAAATGTGCTGGGGGTAAGGGTAGAAAGCAGTTTGGGCAGTACTCGTGGGTAAGGAGGTGATTAACAGGGGATATGGCCACTGAGGAATGACCAGGTGCTGCGTTACACCCTGTGAGTCAGAGTCCTGTGTGCAACTCATCCAGTACCATTCCTCAGGACTCTGACTCACAGCATGTCCTGCAGGACCCAGTCTGTTGTCCTCTAATTATTGTAGAGCTATAAATAAATGATAATAATGCAATGGCCAGCATGCCGACAGTAAAAGGCTTTCTCTATTCTAACATCCAGAATTACCTAAGGTACTATCTATAGAAAAACCCCACAAAGTACTGTAGGTGTGATGCGGTGAAGATGTCGGAATCCCGACACCCGTTAGAATTTGGAGGCTGGAACTCTACAGGGGCAGGAGACCAACGCTGGAATCCTGACCTTAATCACAGCCTGTGGGTTAGGTTTAGGAAAAGGAAGGGGGGATTAGGGTCAGGCAGTAAAGGGGGAGGTTAGGCTGTGGGAACAGATTGTTAGCGTGAGGGGGTAGGGAGCAGGGGGAAATACTCATCCCTGTTGGGATTTTATACATCGAGATAGTGGCATTTGTAGCATGAATGCCGGGATCCCATGTGCTGGCATTACAGACTAATTGCCTGAGAGAGCCACAGGTTGCCTCCTGCTGTACAGGACAGAGAGGAAGAGAACAGAGCAGCATTGAAAAGGGACCAGGGACAGCTGTATGCATGTATGTGTGCCCCGTGGTCACATGAATGGGTGACAGTGTCGCCATACCCCCTGTTACCAGGCCCTTCTGTTCACGTTGCAGTGGTGAGATAGACACACTACACCGCGCTACAGAATCGGTTGATGCTAAATTCAAGTGGCCTAAGAGACCTTTTACGTCAGGGAGAGGAGCCACGACACAAGGGGGAGGAGCTAGGCCAGCGGGATAGTTCCTCTACTATCCACGCCACCAACTATTACCTTTAGTAATCAGGTGGCGAGCGAAGCAAGCCCGCAAGGGTACTTTTCGGGTACCCTGTTCAGCCGTAGCTCCTCCCCCTGGTGATGTCTCCTCCCCTAGTGACATCAGAAGATCCCTTCTCCCACTCTGATTTAGAACCAAACCTACAGAATCCGCACAGCGCACCACAAATACCGCTCCCCGCCTGCTGTCAGCTACTGCAGGGTCAACTAACGGTTGGTTCTAAATCTGAGTGGGAGAAGAGACCTTCTGATGTCACTAGGGGAGGAGACACATCACCAGGGGGAGGAGCTACGGCTGAACAGGGTACCCGAAATGTACCCTCGCAGGCTCTGTGGCGAGCGATTGTTGGTGGCGTGGATAGTAGAGGAACTATCCCGGTGTGCTAGCTCCTCCCCCTTGTGTCGTGGCTCCTCCCCTGACGTAAAAGGTCCCTTAGGCCACTTGCATCTAGCATTTACTGTCAACCAACGGCCTGGACCAATCCAGGTTCCCACCCTGATATGATACACACATGATCACGCAGCCTGTATATGGCAGAGGCAGATACATACAGCACAGTGTTTGCCAATATCTGCTCATGCGGACCTGCGTGCAGCTCTGAACCAGCCAGCTGCCCATGCTGATGCCAGTCAGCGCCCAGCCAGAATCAGACCACCCAACTGCCAGGGCCCGTACTCACCAGTGCACGTCTTCCAGGACGTAGACCACGCGGTGCAGCCGCTACACTCTCCCCCACGGTGTGCACAGCAGCATGTCATTACGCCTGCTGGACTCAGCCCCGCCGGCAGCCGGAGCAGTGGAATGGTCTCAGGAGCTGGGCACATCCCCGCACACACGCTCATCACCCCGGCCACAGCAACCCGGAGCAGTAGACGGCGGGTGGAGCGCAGGGCTGGACCAGAATGAGGAGCGTGTGTGCGGGGATGTGCTATTGGTTTCACACACACGGGCCCGCCCCCTCATCTTCGTTACAATAAGGACGGATGGGGCATGTTGCCGGCGGTGCGTGACAGGGAGGACGGCTACTGAGGAATAAGCAGGTCCTGCAGGACGCGCTGTGAGTCCTGTGCACGCCTCAGCCAATAGCATTTCAGTATTGGTTGAGGCGCACACAGGACTCTGCATCATAGCGCGTCCTGCAGGACCCGCTCATATTTAAAAAGTGAGTCCCTCTTCTTCTGTAGCGCGTAAAAACGCGCTATAACGCGTATTTTGCGATCACTGCTCGTGTCCTATTACTTCTCTCCCTGTGAGGAATGTCTCCTCCTGTACCGTGGTGATACCCCTGATATATGTGACAGTCTCTCTCATGTCCTTGTGGTCTAATACTTCTCTCCCTGTGAGGAATGTCTCCTCCTGTACCGTGGTGATACCCCTGATATATGTGACAGTCTCTCTCATGTCCTTGTGTCCTGTTACTTCTCTCCCTGTGAGGAATGTCTCCTCCTGTACTGTGGTGATACCTCTGATATATGTGACAGTCTCTCTCATGTCCTCGTGTCCTATTACTTCTCTCCCTGTGAGGAATGTCTCCCCCTGTACCGTGGTGATAACCCCTGATATATGTGACAGTCTCTATCATGTCCTCGTGTCCTATTACTTCTCTCCCTGTGAGGAATGTCTCCCCCTGTACCGTGGTGATACCCCTGATATATGTGACAGTCTCTATCATGTCCTCGTGTTCTATTACTACTCTCCCTGTGAGGAACGTCTCCTCCTGTACCGTGGTGATACCCCTGATATATGTGACAGTCTCTATCATGTCCTCGTGGTCTAATACTTCTCTCCCTGTGAGGAATGTCTCCTCCTGTACCGTGGTGATACCCCTGATATATGTGACAGTCTCTCTCATGTCCTCGTGTCCTATTACTTCTCTCCCTGTGAGGAATGTCTCCCCCTGTACCGTGGTGATACCCCTGATATGTGACAGTCTCTCTCATGTCCTCGTGTCCTATTACTTCTCTCCCTGTGAGGAATGTCTCCTCCTGTACCGTGGTAATACCCCTGATATATGTGACAGTCTCTCTCATGTCCTCGTGGTCTATTACTTCTCTCCCTGTGAGGAATGTCTCCTCCTGTACCGTGGTGATACCCCTGATATGTGACAGTCTCTCTCATGTCCTCGTGTTCTTTTACTTCTCTCCCTGTGAGGAATGTCTCCCCCTGTACCGTGGGGATACCCCTGATATATGTGACAGTCACTATCATGTCCCCCCTTTCCCTTCTCTGCTCCACACCATACATATTAAGATATTTTAGTATTTTTGTGTATGTTGTGTGATGGAGGCCAAGCACCATTTTAGTTGCCCTTTGTACAGCCTCTAATGTATTTGCAGCTATATTTTAGGCATATATGGCCAAATACTAATAATTTGATGTTAAAAAATTGTCAAAATGTACATAATATAAATGATTAAGGTGTATATGTAATGTATACATGAACTACAACGTGCGTTGATACTGCTTCCCCCCCCCCCCCCCCCCCCCCCTCTTGTATGACAGCGGTGGTGAATCACTGCTGTCTGTATTGGTGCTGCTATCTAAAAGATAGCACGTCGATATGTGGAGGGCAATGTATGAACGGTCTGATTCCTGTAGGGGGTGTTGGGTCTCTCAGACAGATGCTGACTCCTGTATGGAATGCTGGCTCTCTCAAGACTGACACCGATTCCTGTGGTGCTTGGGTGGGGAACCTTTTTTTCTACCGAGGGCTATTTGGATATTTATAAAAATCCTTCGGGGCCATACAAAAATTATCAACTTAAAAATGTCAGGAGTGAGCTCCTACCTCTGGCTGCTGCTGAGGGGAAGAAGCCGGGCGCCCGCTAGTAACAAAATCTCAGCGGGCGCCCGGCATCTACCTTGGTTAGGTGAGCCTGGGAGGGTCGGATCAAGTGTCTTTGCGGGCCTGAGGTTCCCCACCCCTGCTGTAGGGGGTGCTGGCTCTCAGACTGATGCTGACTTCTGTAGAGGGTGCTGGGTCTATCAGACTGACACTGACTCCTGTAGTACAGGCCTGGCCAACCTGTGGCTCTCCAGCTGTTGTAAAACTACACGTCCCAGCATGCCCTGCCACAGTTTTGCCATTAGCGAATGCTAAAACTGTGGCAGAGCATGCTGAGACATGTAGTTTCATAGCAGCTGGAGAGCCACAGGTTGGTCAGGCTTGCTGTAGGAGGTGCTGGGTCTCTCAGACTTATGCGGATTCCTGTAGGGGGTGCTGGCTCTCTGACTGATGCTGACTCCTGTAGGGGGTGTTGGGTCTCTCAGACTGATGCAGATTCCTGTAGGTTGTGCTTGGTCTCAGACTGATGCTGACTCCTGTAGTGGGTGCTGGCTCTCTCAAGCTGATGCTGATTCCTGTAGGGGGTGCTGTCTTTCTGACACGGATTACTGTGGGGGGTGCTGGCTCTCTCAGACTGACGCTGACTCCTGTAGGAGGTGCTGGCTCTCTCAGACGGATGCTAATTCCTGTAGGGGGTGCTGGCTCTCTCAGACTGATGCTGATTCCTGTAGGAGGTGCTGTCTCTCTCAGACTGATGCTGACTCCTGTATGGGGTGCTGTCTCTCTGACTGACGCTGACTCCTGTAGGGGGTGCTGGCTCTTTCAGACTGACGCTGATTCCTGTAGGGGGTACTGGCTCTTTGACTGATGCTGACTCCTGTAGGGGGTGCTGGTTCTCTGACTGATGCTGACTCCTGTATGGGGTGCTGTCTCTCTGACTGACGCTGACTCCTGTGGAGGGTGCTGTCTCTCAGACTGATGCTGATTCCTGTAGGGGGTGCTGGCTCTCTCAGACTGACGCTGATTCCTGTAGGGGGTACTGGCTCCCTGACTGATGCTGATTCCTGTAGGGGGTGTTTGGTCTCTCTGACTGACGCTGACTCCTGTAGGGGGTGCTGGCTCTCTGACTGACGCTGACTCCTGTAGGGGGTGCTGGCTCTCTGACTGACGCTGACTCCTGTAGGGGGGGTTGGGTCTCTGACGCTGACTCCTGTAGGGGGTGTTGGGTCTCTCAGACTGATGCTGATTCCTGTAGGGGGTGCTGGCTCTCTGACTGACGCTGACTCCTGTAGGGGGTGTTGGGTCTCTCAGACTGATGCTGACTCCTGTAGGGGGTACTGGCTCTTTGACTGATGCTGACTCCTGTAGGGGGTGCTGGTTCTCTGACTGACGCTGATTCCTATGTGGGGTACTGGCTCTCTAAGACTGACGCTGATTCCTGTAAGAGGTGCTGACTCTCTCAGACTGACGCTGACTCCTGTAGGGGGTGCTGGCTCTCTCAGACTGATGCTGACTCTTGTAGTGGGTGCTGGCTCTCTCAGACTGACGCTGACTCCTGTATGGGGTGCTGGCTCTCTCAGACTGACGCTGATCCCTGTAGGGGGTGCTTGGTATCTAATAACGACAGATTTCTGTGTTGTCTCTCTCTAATGGATGGTTTCTTTGCTGAGCTGCAGAAATAGGGAATGTTAAAAATAACAAAAAAAACTAATTAATAGCACCTAATAATTATCTGGTACAAAAAATAAATGGCTTTAAACATGACTTTCATCAGATGAGGAATGTCAGAAACAAGGTGTGCCGTATGTTCCTGCCTGCCTTCGAAACAAGAAGAGCCAGCGCCACTCTGGGGGTGAACAGCCAGCGGTGAAGAAAGGACAATTGTGGGAGCACGACAACAGCGATTCTGAGGACAGTGACTCGGGGGACAGTATGAGTGACCTCTACCCAGGTACAACATTAGCCTAAGAGGGTCATGACCCTGATGTTTATACAATAGACTCATATCCTTGAAGCCAAGGTGCTACTGAAGCATATTCTTTTAATGTCGTGCACACTATTAAATGTATTTTAGACTCGTGCACTTGATCTAATATTTAGCCTCTCTTACTGTATAGTGAGAGGATCTTCATGTAAGTCTGATTACATGACATTTACACTATAAGTGTGGCGATCAGGTGTGCATCTAGGGGCTCGAGAGCCCCAGGCAAAGTAAGGGACTGTTGCCCCCCCCCCCCCCTCTCCCAAATATTTGAAAGAGGAAAGGCTTGTGTATACGCCGAAACAAGACGTCCTGAGGGGCGTTACCACGCAGTAGTGCCCCTTCCACAGTATACCACGCAGTAGTGCCCCTTCCACAGTATACCGCACAGTAGTAGTGCCCCTTCCACAGCATACCACACAGTAGTAGTGCCCCTTCCACAGCATACCACGCAGTAGTAGTGCCCCTTCCACAGTATACCACACAGTAGTAGTGCCCCTTCCACAGTATACCACACAGTAGTAGTGCCCCTTCCACAGTATACCACACAGTAGTAGTGCCCCTTCCACAGTATACCACACAGTAGTAGTGCCCCTTCCACATTATGCCACACAGTAGTAGTGCCCCTTCCACAGTATACCACACAGTAGTAGTGCCCCTTCCACAGTATACCACACAGTAGTAGTGCCCCTGCCAAATTATGCCACACAGTAGTAGTGCCTCTTCCACAGTATACAGTATACCACACAGTAGTAGTGCCCCTTCCACATTATGCCACACAGTAGTAGTGCCCCTTCCACATTATGCCACACAGTAGTAGTGCCCCTTCCACAGTATACCACACAGTAGTATTGCCCCTTCCACATTATGCCACACAGTAGTAGTGCCCCCTCCACATTATGCCACACAGTAGTAGTGCCCCTTCCACAGCGTACCACACAGTAGTAGTGCCTCTTCCACAGCATACCACACAGTAGTAGTGCCCCTTCCACAGCATACCACACAGTAGTAGTGCCCCTTCCACAGTATACCACACAGTAGTAGTGCCCCTTCCACATTATGCCACACAGTAGTAGTGTCCCTTCCACATTATGCCACACAGTAGTAGTGCCCCTTCCACATTATGCCACACAGTAGTAGTGCCTCTTTCACATTATGCCACATAGTAGTAGTGCCTCTTTCACATTATGCCACACAGTAGTAGTGCCCCTTCCACAGTACGCCACACAGTAGTAGTGCCCCTTCCACAGTATACCACACAGTAGTAGTGCCCCTTCCACAGCGTACCACACAGTAGTAGTGCCTCTTCCACAGCATACCACACAGTAGTAGTGCCCCTTCCACAGCATACCACACAGTAGTAGTGCCCCTTCCACAGTATACCACACAGTAGTAGTGCCCCTTCCACATTATGCCACACAGTAGTAGTGTCCCTTCCACATTATGCCACACAGTAGTAGTGCCCCTTCCACATTATGCCACACAGTAGTAGTGCCTCTTTCACATTATGCCACATAGTAGTAGTGCCTCTTTCACATTATGCCACACAGTAGTAGTGCCCCTTCCACAGTACGCCACACAGTAGTAGTGCCCCTTCCACAGTATACCACACAGTAGTAGTGCCCCTTCCACATTATGCCACACAGTAGTAGTGCCCCTTCCACATTATGCCACACAGTAGTAGTGCCCCTTCCACATTATGCCACACAGTAGTAGTGCCCCTTCCACAGTATACCACACAGTAGTAGTGCCCCTTCCACATTATGCCACAGTAGTAGTGCCCCTTCCACATTATGCCACACAGTAGTAGTGCCCCTTCCACAGCGTACCACACAGTAGTAGTGCCTCTTCCACAGCATACCACACAGTAGTAGTGCCCCTTCCACAGCATACCACACAGTAGTAGTGCCCCTTCCACAGTATACCACACAGTAGTAGTGCCCCTTCCACATTATGCCACACAGTAGTAGTGTCCCTTCCACATTATGCCACACAGTAGTAGTGCCCCTTCCACATTATGCCACACAGTAGTAGTGCCTCTTTCACATTATGCCACATAGTAGTAGTGCCTCTTTCACATTATGCCACACAGTAGTAGTGCCCCTTCCACAGTATACCACACAGTAGTAGTGCCCCTTCCACAGTATACCACACAGTAGTAGTGCCCCTTCCACAGTATACCACACAGTAGTAGTGCCCCTTCCACATTATGCCACACAGTAGTAGTGTCCCTTCCACATTATGCCACACAGTAGTAGTGCCCCTTCCACATTATGCCACACAGTAGTAGTGCCTCTTTCACATTATGCCACATAGTAGTAGTGCCTCTTTCACATTATGCCACACAGTAGTAGTGCCCCTTCCACAGTATGCCACACAGTAGTAGTGCCCCTTCCACAGTATACCACACAGTAGTAGTGCCCCTTCCACATTATGCCACACAGTAGTAGTGCCCCTTCCACATTATGCCACACAGTAGTAGTGCCCCTTTCACATTATGCCACACAGTAGTAGTGCCCCTTTCACATTATGCCACACAGTAGTAGTGCCTCTTACACATTATGCCCACACATTAATATGACCACAAAATAATAATTAAACTTAACCTGTTCCTGACTCTCTCCTCTCTAGCGCACTTTACCTTACAGATCTGTTCTGTTTACAGTGCTAATGCTTTCCGGCTGACCGGCTTTACTCTGCCCCTTTATAGCACTGCTGCAGAACATGCACGGTTACTGGTGCACACCACACTACAGTGATCTAAACTTAAAGTAAACTACAGCTCCCAACAGCCCTTGCTGCCCTGAGTTCCCGGCAGAAATGGCTGCTGGGAACTGTAGTTTCTTTTTGAGTTTCCCCACTGTGGTGCAGTGAGGGTGGTAAATTGGCTTTGTGTGTTATACAGTAAGGCCGAGAGCTTCCCACTTGTAAAAGGTTGGGTAGGGCATACCTTTGTGGTAGACTCTAGAGTCTCCCCAATCGATCCTTTCATTAGGAGCATTAAGAGCAGCATAGTGGGAGGGGTGCTGCTGGGCCCGGGGGAGTAGTAGTCTATGCTGATGATGTCAGGGTGGTTCTGTCTTTAGAGGCCTGTGATGTAGACCAGCTAATAGAAGAATTCTCTGCAGCCTCTGGCTCTATGAGAAATCTGGGCAAGTTTTCTTACGAAGGCTCCCTGCTTTTCCCGCTTGAATTGGGGGGAGAGGAGTGTGGCGGAGACCCTGGTGGCCACATGAACAGTGGCAGCCACGGCACTTAAGAGCTTAAACTCTTAAGTTCCCGGCGCCATTTTATGGGACAATGTGCGCTTGGCGCAAAATTTAAATGTGCCCTGGCGCTAGGCACCATATTTAAAATGTTATGGGCGCTAGGCCCCGTGTATTTAGTAATGTTTTAATGTGTGCCGCGTTCCCGGACGTCTCTGGCGACCGCGGCTATGAGGGAGCCTCCCGGCGCTCTGAGCTGTGTGCGCGCGCCGGGGGGAGAAGGGAGAGCCTCTGTGTGTGCGCTGAGGTCCGCTCAGCTACGCTCCCGGCACCTCAGCGCTAGGGAGAAGGGAGAGCCGCTGCATCCGGGAGATCCGCTCCTGCTGCAGGGCGCTTCGTGATGCCGCCTCTTGGGGTGCCTCAGCAAATCGGAGGTGGGCAACAGCATACCTGCACCGTGGGAGTTAGGGTGGGGACGGTCATTGGCCTTGCGAGGTGTCAGTGCCACTTTCCCGCTGCAGGACCACCGTCCTGAGAGGTGGTTTATACAGCGGGGGCACTGCGCCTTAGCTGTAGCAATCGCAGCACGCCGCACACCTTTAACAATAGCCTGAAGGTGATGACAGTGGTGAGTACAAACCAGGGGTCCCTGGTTCAAAGTGCGGCTGACACGCAGGGGAGGCATATAGGACCCATCCGGGTTGGGGACCCGCTATAGCCCCCTGTGTGCGGTGGCTTAAACTAGCACTTGTGTGATGTTTTAAAGCTGTTTGGGAGACATTGCCAGTATAAAAACCACTGTAGCTTCGGCGCCATTGGGGGGGCGGAGCTACCTCAGAGCGGGACCAGTGGCTTTTTGGCGCCTTCCTCTGCTTGCAGAAGCAGGCACACACAGCTCCTCCTTACACTCAGGAAACGCTGGAAAACTGGTACAGGGTGTAGCAAAGGGGGATAGCCGCTGTTGTATACAATCTGTCCCCTATAAAGGACAGTAATCATAGGTGTTTTACTGTGATATAACAGCTTCCAGCCTCACTGGGGCTGTGCTGCTGGGGTGTGCTGGTCTTCTTCTTCTCCTCTCTATTTCTCTCTCTCTCTTTCTCTCTCTCTCATACAGTAAGGGCGGGCTAGCTAAGTTATTACTTGTCTGTGTGTATGTAATTGTGCTTTACTGTAAACATGGGTAAACACAAACTATGCAGTATATGCCACACCAGATTCTCTCCCTCGACATCTGATTCTGTATCATGTAAACAATGCAGTCAGTCTTCACAACTCAGTGAGGGGGCTAGGGGAGAGTCCAGAGCCTTCCTGGCTATGTGCCATTAAAAAGATGTCTGATATGTCATCACAACTCACTGCTAATGCTCAAAAGTCTCAGCAGGCTGTTGTAGACCTAGCTGCCAGTGTGTGGGCTGATCCGGAGCACCCATTTTGGGACACATGCGCTGATTGGGACTGTCTAATCACAGTTCCCTTAGATTCTGGTAATTACCCATCTCACATGCTTCCCCAAAGGATCATGTTGAATATCTGATCCCATTGCATATTTTATATGTAATATATGTGTATGTGTTGTTCAAATTAAAACGGTATTTCACTATACATTATTTTTGCTTTGCTTTTTATGGCATTTCTCTTCTGAGAATATGATGGAATGAAATGAAACAAGGAAGGTATCACTGATAGCTCTAGTTAAGTGGAACTCTCCATATTTGTTTTTTTCTGTGCACTTGTGGTGAGGGTTAAAGGAACCTCATAGGAGAGAGACATCATTTCAGCTGCTGTCTTTGCGCACCCAGTAATTTCTATACTCCACATATATTACCATTGTTTGTGGTACCGAAGCCGAATGATTCGGTAAGGTCCATTTTGAATCTAAAGTCCTTGGACCCTTGCTTAAAGGTTTCAAGTTCAAAATGGAATCCTTGCGATCAGTGATTGCAGGCCTGGAAGAACAGGAATTCATGGTCTCCCTGGATATCAAGGACGCCTATCTCCATATTCCGATTTGGCCACATCATCAGGCTTATCTGAGGTTTGCCCTGCTGGACAATCACTACCAGTTCTAGGTGCTACCCTTCGGCCTGTCCACAGCTCCGAGGGTGTTCACAAAGGTAATGGCGGAAATGATGTTCCAGTTCCGAGTCCAGGGAGTCAATGTTGTCCCTTACCTGGACGATCTCCTGATAAAAGCAAGATCCAGGGAGCTTTTATTGCTCCATATTGACCGCACTATCTAACTTCTGTCACGCCATGGGTGGATTCCCAATTTACAGAAGTCTCACCTTGTGCCAACTCGGCGACTTCTGTTCCTGGGGATGTTACTGGATACTGTGGCCCAGAAGGTGTTCCTCCCAGAGGACAAGGCGAGAACACTTCAGGAGATGGTCCGCATGGTTCTCCGACCTGCTCGAATATCCATCTATCTTTGCACAAGATTGTTGGGGAAGATGGTTGCCTCATACGAGGCGATCCAATATGGGAGGTTCCATGCCAGAACATTTCAATTGAATCTCCTGAGCAAGTGGTCCGGATCACATCTTCAGATGCATCGGATGATATGGCTGTCGCCTCAGGCCAGGATTTCCCTCCTGTGGTGGCTGCAGTCTTCCAATCTCTTGGAAGGCCAGAGTTTCGGGATTCAGGATTGGATCCTCCTCACGACGGATGCGAGTCTGAGAGGATGGGGAGCTGTTAACCAGGGGTCTCAGTTCCAGGGCAGGTGGCCAGCCCACAAAGCCATCCTTCTGATCAACATTCTGGAACTTGGGGCGATCTACAATGCTCTGCTTCAGGCCTCTCCTCTCCTCAGGGATCATGTGATCCAGGTACAGTCGGATAACGCCACAGCAGTGGCGTACATCAATCGACAAGGAGGGACAAAAAGCAGGGCCTGCATGCGAGAGGTGTCAAAGATACTTCTCTGGGCAGAAAGGAATGCAAGAGCACTATCCACAATCTTCATTCCCGGAGTGGACAACTGGGAAGCGGACTTCCTGAGTCGTCACAATCTCCACCTGGGAGAGTGGGGGCTTCACCATCAGGTGTTTAAGCAAATCATCGACCAGTGGGGTTGCCCACAAATAGACATGATGATTTCTCGATTTAACAAGAAGCTTTGTTGGTATTGCTCACGAACCAGGGACACTCGGGCGAGGGCAGTAGATGCCCTGACATCGCCATGGCCTTACCGGCTTGTCTACCTGTTTCCTCCGATTCCATTGCTCCCACGGGTGCTCAAGCGAATAAGGAATCAGAGTCCAGTCAATTCTGATTGGCCTCTGAGGGCTTGGTACGCAGATCTTCTGGATGTCTGACGAAAAAACCCTTGGCCTCTACCACTAAGAAGAGATCTTCAACAAGGACCGCTTGTCTACCCGGACTTACGGCGACTTCGTTTGACGGCATGGAGATTAAGCGGATCATCCTAGCTCACAAGGGCCTTTCCAGAAAGGTCATTGCTACCATGGTGCAGGCCAGAAAGCCTGTGATGTCAAAACACCATCATCATATCTGTAGAAGATATGTCTCTTGGTGTAAGGAACACATGTATCCACCTGCGGAGTTCCACTTGGGACGTTTCCTCCGTTTCCTGCAGGCTGGTGTGGATAAGGGCTTACGTCTGGGTTCTATTAAGGTTCAGATTTCAGCCCTCTCCATCTTCTTCCAGAAGAAATTGGCAGTGTTGCCAGAAGTTCAGACCTTCTTGCAAGGGGTACTTCACATACGACCTCCTTTTGTGCCGCCCAATTTCTACGGTCCTCCTGGTTTGAACCTTTGATGATGGTAGAAGACAAGTACCTCACATGGAAGATGGTGATGTTACTGGCCCTGGCTTCTGCTAGGCGTGTCTCAGAATTGGGGGCCTTATTGTGTAAAAGTCCCTACTTGGTCTTTTACGAGGACAGAGCAGAGCTCAGGACTAGGCAGCAGTTCCTGCCGAAGGTCGTCTCTGCGTTCCACTTGAGTCAACCTATTGTGGTTCCGTCAGGTTCTGGCACTTCTGCTCCTCTGGAGGCATTGGAAGCAGTGCGAGCCTTGAATATCTATGTCAAAAGAATGGCTCAGATCAGAAAGACGGATTCTTTGTTCGTGCTATATGATGCACAGAAAAAGGGTTGCCCTGCTTCTAAGCCAACGAGCAATAGACTGCTTCGGCTTACTATCCGACAGGCCTATGTGTCGGCGGCCTTACCTGTTCCACAGTCTCTGAAGGCACCATTCTACAAGATCGGTGGGGTCTTCCTGGGCGGCTTCCCGTGGAGTTTCGGCCTTGTAACTATGCCGAGCAGCTACTTGGTCGGGGAAGAACACCTTTGTGAAGTTCGACAGGTTTGGTACCCTGGCCAAAGTGGATGTCTCCGCAGATTCCCGCCCGTTCTGGAAGCTTTGGGATGTCCCCATCGTACTAAGTCTCCCCAATATCCCTAATGGATATGGTACTAAATGGACCCCAGTATCCTCTAGGACGTAAGAGTAAATAGGATTTTAATTACCTACCGGTAAATCCTTTTCTCGTAGTCCATAAGGGATATTGGGCGGCCGCCTCTGTGCGGTAACTTTCTGCAGGTTGTCTTTTCTATGGTTACCTGTTCAGCTGTTGCTGGTCGGTTTTATGTTAATGGTGTGTGAATCTCACCACTCATTGTTATGTTCCTTCTCTCATGTATGTCCTTTATCCTTCGGGCACAGTTTTACCTATAACTGCCTGTGGGAGGGGCATAGAGGGGAGGAGCCAGCACACCCAGTGAATAACTTTAAAGTGCACCAGCTCCTTTGGACCCCGTCTATACCCCATCGTGCTAAGTCTCCCCAATATCCCTTATGGACTGCGAGAAAAGGATTTACCGGTAGGTAATTAAAATCCTATTTTCTTAGTTTTTTTATTTTTAATTTGCAAAAATCTAAAAAAAAAAATCACGTTGTCATTATGGGTATTGTGTGTAGAATTTTGAGGGAAAAATGAATTTATTCCATTTTGGAATAAGGCTGTAACATAGTGGTTCCCACACTCACTCCTCAAGTACCCCCAACAGTTCATGTTTTCCAGGTCTCCTCCCAGGATTGCAAGTGAAATAATTTGCTCCACCTGTGGGTCAGTGAGTAATGACTGCACCTGCTGGGTGACCTGGAAAACATGGACTGTTGGGGGTACTTGAGGACCGAGTTTGGGAACCACTGCTGTAACATAACAAAATGTGGAAAAAGTGAAGCGCTGTGAATACTTTCCGGGTGCACTGTGTATCCTGTGTAGGTTCTTCTCACATATACTTTTTCTAGCTCTACGTAGACTTGATGGTGGGAATACATTTGGCTGCAATATGCCCATTTTTGTTAGTTGATTATTTATGGGAGATAATTAAATAAAAAATAGTGTAGTCACGGAATTAAATGATATTATTAGCACAAAGGGTAATAATTACTTTCTTGTCTCATTATAGCCCATATATTTACAAAGAAAAACCAAGAGGGCGAGGAAAATGGCAAAAGCCAATCAACTAGCGACGATGAGATGGAAGTGGAAGGGAATTCGCACAATAATCAATGTAAACGATCCCAGGTACGGTATATAATATATACTGCTATGGAAGACCGCTGGTATATGTATATATGTGTCTAATTACATCTAGCCTCCCTGCCCTTCTAGTCACGCCATGCCGTAGCATTACTTGGTGGCGATAAGCGGCTTTTTGCGCTACTGTTTTCCATTAAGTTGCGTCTTATTTGCAAAACAGTGTGAATAGGTCAAACAAGCAGCTTTTGCTGATTAAAATAATATGCGGCGTGCCTGTATTGTGTGCGACCGTGGCTGTATCTGCGTATGTTAGTGTTTTCCTAGAAAACTGACACTGTACGTAGCATTTCATATGCAGATACAGCCGCAATCACACACAGAATATAGCCATGCCGCATATCATTTCTCTTACATCCTAGAGGATGCTGGGGTCCATTTAGTACCATGGGTTAGGGTGTACGTGTTTCCTCCACTTCCACTCATCCCAAGGATTCTGAAACTAATAAAAAGAGCAAGAGTTCCGGCGATCCTCATTGCTCCGGACTGGCCCAGGAGGGCTTGGTACGCGGATCTTCTGGCATTGCTGCTGGGGGATCCGAGGCCTCTTCTTCTTTGCGAGGACCTTTTACTACAGGGGCCGTTCGCCTATCAAGACTTACCTCTGCTACGTTTGACGGCATAGAGGTTGAACGTCAGATTTTAGCTCGGAAGGGTATTCCGAACAAGGTTATTCCTACTCTGATCCAAGCTAGGAAGGGGGTAATGTCTAAGCATTACCATCGCATTTGGAGGAAATGTGTGTCTTAGTGTGAATCCAAGGAGTTTCTACTGGGACGTTTTCTCCTCTTTCTGCAAGCTGTTGTGGATGTGAGCATACGCTTGGGCTCCATCAAGGTCCAGATTTCAGCCTTGTCCATTTTCTTCCAGAAACAATTGGCTGCTCTCCCTGAGGTTCAGACATTCTTGAAGGGAGTTCTGCACATCCAACCACCCATTGTGCCTCCTTCGGCACCTTGGGATCTAAATGTGGTGCTGCAGTTCCTGCAAACGGATTGGTTCAAACTTTTACAAGAGGTGGACCTAAAGTTTCTTACTTGGAAGGCAGTCACACTGTTGGTATTGGCATCTGCTAGACGTGTGTCTGAATTGGGAGCATTGTCGCACAAGAACCGCTACTTGATTTTCCATGAAGATAGAGCTGAGCTCAGAACGCGTCAGCTTGTGTCGGCTTTTCATATCAAACAACCTATTGTGCCAGTGGCTACTGACACATCGATTACTTCAAAGTCCCTGGATGTTGTGCGGGCTTTGAAAATATATGTGAAGAGAACTGCTCGTCACAGGAAGTTGGACGCACTGTTTGTCCTTTATGATCCCGACAAGATTGGGTGTCCTGCTTCTAAGCAGACTATTTCTCGCTGGATCAGGCTTACTATCCAGCATACTTCTTCTAAGGCAGGTTTGGCATGTCCAGAATCTGTTCAGGCCCATTCTACACGTAAAGTGGGTTCTTCCTGGGTGACTACTTGGTCAGGGTTGAACACGTTTGCTAAGTTCTACAAGTTCGATACTTTAGCCTCTGAGGACCTAAAGTTTGGTCAATCTGTTCTGCAGGAACCTCAGCACTCTCCCTCCCGTACTGGGAGCTTTGGTACATCCCCATGTTACTAAATGGACCACAGCATCCTCTAGGACAGGGGTGGGGAACCTACAACCTGCGAAGCCGTTTGCTCCGGCCCACCCGCTTCTGTCAGTGAGACATGCCGCCGCTCAGTCCGTCGGCAGCGTGTCTCAGCTGTCAGGACAGGGAGGAGAGCGCGGCTATGTAGGGTGGCGGCGCCGGCATGTAGGACTTCAAACCAGCCGCCGGTTCGTGAGCTCTCATTGGCTCTCGCACCGGCGGTTGGTTTGAAGTCCTACACGCCGCCGCCACCCGACATAGCCCCGCTCTTCTCCCTGTCAGCAAGCAGCAGCAGCGGTAAGCAGCACGGGGGGGGGGGAGGGGGAGGGAGACATCTGTATACCTGGCACTGTGGGGGCATCTGTATACCTGGCACAGTGAGGAGCATCTGTATACCTGGCACGGTGGGGGGCATCTGTATACCTGGCACGGTGGGGGGCATTTGTATACCTGGCACTGCACTATTGGGGGCATATGTGTATCACGTCCCATTTTAACTGGCCACACCCATTTTTTGGGCACGCGCGCGCCTCCGGCGCACACATACAGTACCTCTAAGGGGCAGACCTACTGGGGGCCAGGGTAATTTTTTTAAGTTGAGAATTTTTGTATGGCCCCTGAAGGATTTTATAAATATCCAAATGGCCCTCGGTAGAAAAAAGGTTCCCCACCCCTGCTCTAGGACGTAAGAGAAAATACGATTTGAATTACCCACCGGTAAATCTTTTTCTCGTAGTCTGTAGAGGATGCTGGGCGCCCGCCCAGTGCTTCGTATTCCTGCATTGTTACTTGGTTACATTTGTTGGTTCAGCCGTTGCTGAATTGTTCCAAGTTGGTTAGCTTGGCTTTCATTTTTTTGTTATGTGTGAGCTGGTGTGAATCTCACCACTATCTGTGTATTTCCTTCTCTCGAAGTATGTCCGTCTCCTCGGGCACAGTTTCTAGACTGAGTCTGGTAGGAGGGGCATAGAGGGAGGAGCCGGTGGCTTTCAAAGGACCCGTCTATAGCCCATGGTACTAAATGGACCACTGCATCCTCTACGGACTACGAGAAAAGTATTTACCGGTAGGTAATTCAAATCCTATTATTACGGACACTGCAACGTAGCATTTCGTATGCAGATACAGCCACAATCTCACACACAATATAGCCATGCCTCATATCCTATTACTGACACTGTAACGTAGCATTTTGTATGCAGATACAGCTGCAGTCACACACAGAATATAGCCATGCCTCATATCCTATTACTGACACTGTAATGTAGCATTTCGTATGCAGATACAGCCGCGATCGCACATAGAATATAGGCATGCATCATATCGTATTACTGACACTGTAACGTAGCATTTCGTATGCAGATACAGCCGCAATCGCACACAGAATATAGCCATGCCGCATATCATACTACTGACACTGTAACGTAGCATTTCGTATGCAGATACAGCCGCGATCGCACATAGAATATAGACATGCATCATATCATATTACTGTCACTGTAATGTAGCATTTCGTATGCAGATACAGCCGCAATCGCACACAGAATATAGCCATGCCGCATATCGTATTACTGACACTGTAACGTAGCATTTCGTATGCAGATACAGCCGCGATCGCACATAGAATATAGGCATGCATCATATCGTATTACTGACACTGTAACGTAGCATTTCGTATGCAGATACAGCCGCAATCGCACACAGAATATAGCCATGCCGCATATCATACTACTGACACTGTAACGTAGCATTTCGTATGCAGATACAGCCGCAATCGCACACAGAATATAGCCATGCCGCATATCATACTACTGACACTGTAACGTAGCATTTCGTATGCAGATACAGCCGCGATCGCACATAGAATATAGACATGCATCATATCATATTACTGTCACTGTAATGTAGCATTTCGTATGCAGATACAGTGCGGTCACACACACAGAATATAGGCATGCCGCATATCGTATTACTGACACTGTAACGTAGCATTTCGTATGCAGATACAGCCACAATCACACACACAGTCTACAGGCATGCCGCATATCATATTACTGACACTGTAATGTAGCATTTCGTATGCAGATACAGCCACAATCACACACACAGTCTACAGGCATGCTGCATATCATATTACTGTCACTGTAATGTAGCATTTCGTATGCAGATACAGCCGCAGTCACACACAGAATATAGCCATGCCGCATATCGTATTACTGACACTGTAACGTAGCATTTCGTATGCAGATACAGCCGCAATCGCACACAGAATATAGCCATGCCGCATATCCTATTACTGACACTGTAACGTAGCATTTCGTATGCAGATACAGCCGCAATCGCACACAGAATATAGCCATGCCGCATATCCTATTACTGACACTGTAACGTAGCATTTCGTATGCAGATACAGCCGCAATCGCACACAGAATATAGCCATGCCGCATATCATATTACTGACACTGTAACGTAGCATTTCGTATGCAGATACAGCCGCAATCGCACACAGAATATAGCCATGCCGCATATCGTATTACTGACACTGTAACGTAGCATTTCGTATGCAGATACAGCCGCGATCGCACACAGAATATAGCCATGCCGCATATCCTATTACTGACACTGTAACGTAGCATTTCGTATGCAGATACAGCCGCAATCGCACACAGAATATAGCCATGCCGCATATCGTATTACTGACACTGTAACGTAGCATTTCGTATGCAGATACAGCCGCGATCACACACACAGTCTACAGGCATGCTGCATATCATATTACTGACACTGTAATGTAGCATTTCGTATGCAGATACAGCCACAATCACACATAGAATATAGGCATGCCGCATATCATATTACTGACACTGTAACGTAGCATTTCGTATGCAGATACAGCCGCAGTCACACACAGAATATAGGCATGCTGCATATCATATTACTGACACTGTAATGTAGCATTTCGTATGCAGATACAGCCACAATCACACATAGAATATAGGCATGCCGCATATCCTATTACTGACACTGTAACGTAGCATTTCGTATGCAGATACAGCCGCGATCGCACATAGAATATAGACATGCATCATATCATATTACTGACACTGTAACGTAGCATTTCGTATGCAGATACAGCCGCGATCGCACATAGAATATAGACATGCATCATATCGTATTACTGACACTGTAACGTAGCATTTCGTATGCAGATACAGCCGCGATCGCACATAGAATATAGGCATGCTGCATATCATATTACTGACACTGTAACGTAGCATTCCATATGCAGATACAGCCGCGATCGCACATAGAATATAGACATGCATCATATCGTATTACTGACACTGTAACGTAGCATTTCGTATGCAGATACAGCCGCGATCGCACATAGAATATAGGCATGCCGCATATCATACTACTGACACTGTAACGTAGCATTTCGTATGCAGATACAGCCGCGATCGCACATAGAATATAGACATGCATCATATCGTATTACTGACACTGTAACGTAGCATTTCGTATGCAGATACAGCCGCGATCGCACATAGAATATAGGCATGCTGCATATCATATTACTGACACTGTAACGTAGCATTTCGTATGCAGATACAGCCGCGATCGCACATAGAATATAGACATGCATCATATCGTATTACTGACACTGTAACGTAGCATTTCGTATGCAGATACAGCCGCGATCGCACATAGAATATAGGCATGCTGCATATCATATTACTGACACTGTAACGTAGCATTCCATATGCAGATACAGCCGCGATCGCACATAGAATATAGACATGCATCATATCATATTACTGACACTGTAACGTAGCATTTCGTATGCAGATACAGCCGCGATCGCACACAGAATATAGCCATGCCGCATATCCTATTACTGACACTGTAACGTAGCATTTCGTATGCAGATACAGCCGCAATCGCACACAGAATATAGCCATGCCGCATATCCTATTACTGACACTGTAACGTAGCATTTCGTATGCAGATACAGCCGCAATCGCACACAGAATATAGCCATGCCGCATATCGTATTACTGACACTGTAACGTAGCATTTCGTATGCAGATACAGCCGCGATCGCACACAGAATATAGCCATGCCGCATATCCTATTACTGACACTGTAACGTAGCATTTCGTATGCAGATACAGCCGCAATCGCACACAGAATATAGCCATGCCGCATATCATATTACTGACACTGTAACGTAGCATTTCGTATGCAGATACAGCCGCGATCGCACATAGAATATAGCCATGCCGCATATCATATTACTGTCACTGTAACGTAGCATTTCGTATGCAGATACAGCCGCAATCGCACACAGAATATAGCCATGCCGCATATCGTATTACTGACACTGTAACGTAGCATTTCGTATGCAGATACAGCCGCGATCACACACACAGTCTACAGGCATGCCACATATCATATTACTGACACTGTAATGTAGCATTTCGTATGCAGATACAGCCACAATCACACATAGAATATAGGCATGCCGCATATCATATTACTGACACTGTAACGTAGCATTTCGTATGCAGATACAGCCGCAATCGCACACAGAATATAGCCATGCCGCATATCCTATTACTGACACTGTAACGTAGCATTTCGTATGCAGATACAGCCGCAATCGCACATAGAATATAGGCATGCCGCATATTATTTTAATCAGCAAAATGCTGCTTGTGCGTCTTATTTGGAATTGTATCTGTGTTTTTATTTATTTTTTCAAATGCTAAAATCATGTGATTAGATCCTGTTTATGGGCTGACCGCACAATCCGTTATTATTATATACATTATATTTAGTTACTTCTCATAGGGGGCAGGATGTACTAAACGAAAAATGCGGTAATTCTCCCGTTCACTGCATCTTCCAAAATTTACTTTTCTCTGACCGCCGGGTCAGCACCGCGGCAGGGGTTCTCCAGCTTTTGCTGGCGATACCCCATTGAAGCCTATGGGCTTCTCTCCGCAGCGCTGTGTGAGGGATCCGATCGGATGCCTCCCAACATGCCTCATGCCCGTCACCCTGCGCATGCACAGACGGACTCCCCGGGCCGAATCCTGGAAGGCAGGCAGCCGCTGGGGATCGTGGAGGAGGGCTCTTATCGGAAGAGCTGTCCTCCGCAATGCTGATCGCATATGTAAGTACAAGTAAGTAACGCTATTATTCTATTATTATTTCGTTATCTGGCTGTTGTAGGTTGAGCCCAGTGTCTCCAAGCTCCGCCCTCTGTCATCTACCCTGCAGAGAACTGGTCCTAGGTGACGGACCAGTAGAAATTAGCAGTGCTCAACTAGTTGCTGTTGCAGCGGCAGGGATGGATGGAGTTTGTGGTGGATTTGGCCTTGGGGGATGGGTGAAATTCCCCTAGCACAACATGAAGGGACACATGCAGTTGGTGTGGGTGGAATATCAGTCCAGGGTCTATGAGATTCAGGTCCATCCCTCACCCAAACCTGGTCTCTGCTGAGTTATCATACACAAACTGATGTTCCAGTTGCCTGGGTACGCCTGGATTGGGGTATAGACCATAAAATTGTTGAAGTGGGGATTTTAAAGGGTTAGGGTCCCTGCAGAGGTCATCTTGGAGAATGTTGACCCACTACCTCAAAGCTGGAACCTGGCACTGAAATAAAGCATATAGTCGTACCTCACACAGTTTCTAGCCCATGATATTCTCTCAGCAGCCTTCAACAGTAGTTGCATTAAGTAAAAATGCGCACACTTGCTATTCAGCAATAACATGAATCCTATTACAGCAATATATTTGGTGACTCTGTTCAGAAATAGCACGTGTGCACATTTTTACTTCATGTAACGTCTGTTGAAGGACTGACACATTGAATTCACTAATCACTCTCAAGCTGTTCTGTGATAGGTGCATTTGAAGAGTATATAGAGATCCTATTGACCGAGTACCCATAATTATGGTCTCTAGTTAGGGGTCTCACAGAAACAATTTATACATGGGAATGAGCTTAATACAATATGGTATGGAAGTAAATTATTAACAAGGACTACATAGATACTGAATATTACTGGACCTACTTTATGCTCTACTGGTATACTGTTTGCAGATTATTGAATAACTCACTGTGAGAGTTCTTATTCATAGCAAGATATATTCAAAATAAATGATACTAATAGAGACTAGACACAGGTAACGAGCCTTTGTTTTTAAAACTCACTTTATGAAGCAATTTATTCATGGTGTATAAGGAAGTGCATTATTTGGTGTATTGTATTGTTTTATTTCTCTGACGTCCTAGTGGATGCTGGGGACTCCGTAAGGACCATGGGGAATAGCGGCTCCGCAGGAGACTGGGCACAGCTAAGAAAGATTTAGGACTACCTGGTGTGCACTGGCTCCTCCCACTATGACCCTCCTCCAGACTTCAGTTAGAATCCTGTGCCCGGCTGAGCTGGATGCACACTAGGGGCACTCCTGAGCTCCTAGAGAGAAAGTATATTTCTCTATCGTCCTAGTGGATGCTGGGGTTCCTGAAAGGACCATGGGGAATAGCGGCTCCGCAGGAGACAGGGCACAAAAAGTAAAGCTTTTCCAGATCAGGTGGTGTGCACTGGCTCCTCCCCCTATGACCCTCCTCCAGACTCCAGTTAGATTTTTGTGCCCGGCCGAGAAGGGTGCAATCTAGGTGGCTCTCCTAAAGAGCTGCTTAGAAAAAGTTTAGCTAGGTTTTTTATTTTACAGTGATTCCTGCTGGCAACAGGATCACTGCAGCGAGGGACTGAGGGGAGAAGGAGTCAACTCACCTGCGTGCAGGATGGATTGGCTACTGGACATCAAGCTCCAGAGGGACGATCACAGGTACAGCCTGGATGGTCACCGGAGCCGCGCCGCCGGCCCCCTTGCAGATGCTGAAGTCAGAAGAGGTCCAGAATCGGCGGCTGAAGACTCCTGCAGTCTTCTAAAGGTAGCGCACAGCACTGCAGCTGTGCGCCATTTTCCTCTCAGCACACTTCACACGCGGTCACTGAGGGTGCAGGGCGCTGGGGGGGGGCGCCCTGGGAGGCAAATGTAACCTATATAAAGGCTAAAAATACCTCACATATAGCCCCTAGAGGCTATATGGAGATATTTAACCCCTGCCTGATTTCTCTAAATAGCGGGAGACGAGCCCGCCAGAAAAGGGGCGGGGCCTATCTCCTCAGCACACGGCGCCATTTCCTCTCACAGCTCCGCTGGTCAGGACGGCTCCCAAGTCTCTCCCCTGCACTGCACTACAGAAACAGGGTAAAACAGAGAGGGGGGGGGCAAATTTATGGCGATATTTTGATATAACAAAGCAGCTATAAGGGAGCACTTATTATAAGGCTATCCCTGATATATATATAGCGCTTTTGGTGTGTGCTGGCAAACTCTCCCTCTGTCTCCCCAAAGGGCTAGTGGGTCCTGTCTTCGTTAGGAGCATTCCCTGTGTGTCTGCTGTGTGTCGGTACGTGTGTGTCGACATGTATGAGGACGATATTGGTGTGGAGGCGGAGCAATTGCCAAATATGAGGATGTCACCCCCTAGGGAGTCGACACCAGAATGGATGCCTTTATTTATGGAACTACGGGATAGTGTCAACACGCTAAAGCAGTCGTTTGACGACATGAGGCGGCCGGACAATCAATTAGTGCCTGTCCAGGCGACTCAAACACCGTCAGGGGCTGTGAAACGCCCTTTGCCTCAGTCGGTCGACACAGACCCAGACACAGGCACTGACTCCAGTGGTGACGGTGACGAATCAACCGTATTTTCCAGTAGGGCCACACGTTATATGATTTTGGCAATGAAGGAGGCGTTACATTTAGCTGATACTACAGGTACCACTAAACAGGGTATTATGTGGGGTGTGAAAAAACTACCTATAGTTTTTCCTGAATCAGAAGAATTAAATGACGTGTGTAATGAAGCGTGGGTTGCCCCTGATAAAAAGCTGATAATTTCAAAGAAATTATTGGCATTATACCCTTTCCCGCCAGAGGTTAGGGAGCGCTGGGAAACACCTCCTAGGGTGGACAAGGCGCTAACACGCTTATCTAAACAAGTGGCGTTACCTTCTCCTGAGACGGCCGCACTTAAAGATCCATCAGATAGGAGGATGGAAAATATCCAAAAAAGTATATACACACATGCAGGTGTTATACTACGACCAGCTATAGCGACTGCCTGGTTGTGCAGTGCTGGGGTAGTTTGGTCAGAGTCCCTGATTGAAAATATTGATACCCTGGACAGGGACAATATTTTACTGTCGTTAGAACAAATAAAGGATGCATTTCTTTATATGCGTGATGCACAGAGGGATATCTGCACACTGGCATCACGGGTAAGTGCTATGTCCATTTCGGCCAGAAGAGCTTTATGGACGCGACAGTGGACAGGCGATGCGGATTCAAAACGGCATATGGAAGTTTTGCCGTATAAAGGGGAGGAGTTATTTGGAGTCGGTCTATCAGATTTGGTGGCCACGGCTACAGCCGGGAAATCCACCTTTCTACCTCAAGTCACTCCCCAACATAAAAAGGCACCGACTTTTCAACCGCAGCCCTTTCGTTCCTTTAAAAATAAGAGAGCAAAGGGCTATTCATATCTGCCACGAGGCAGAGGTCGAGGGAAGAGACAGCAACACGCAGCTCCTTCCCAGGAACAGAAGCCCTCCCCGGCTTCTACAAAAGCCTCAGCATGACGCTGGGGCTTCTCAAGCGGACTCGGGGACGGTCGTCTCAAAAATTACAGCGCGCAGTGGGCTCACTCGCAGGTAGATCCCTGGATCCTGCAGATAATATCTCAAGGGTACAGGTTGGAATTAGAGACAGATCCACCTCGCCGTTTCCTGAAGTCTGCTTTACCAACGTCCCCCTCCGAAAGGGAGACGGTTTTGGAAGCCATTCACAAGCTGTACTCTCAGCAGGTGATAGTCAAGGTACCTCTTCTACAACAAGGGAAGGGGTATTATTCCACTCTTTTTGTGGTACCGAAGCCGGATGGCTCGGTAAGGCCTATTCTAAATCTGAAGTCCTTGAACCTGTACATAAAGAAGTTCAAGTTCAAGATGGAGTCACTCAGAGCAGTGATAGCGAACCTGGAAGAGGGGGACTTTATGGTATCCTTGGACATCAAGGATGCGTATCTCCACGTTCCAATTTACCCCTCACACCAGGGGTACCTCAGGTTCGTTGTACAAAACTGTCACTATCAGTTTCAGACGCTGCCGTTCGGATTGTCCACGGCACCTCGGATCTTTACAAAGGTAATGGCCGAGATGATGATTCTTCTTCGAAGAAAAGGCATATTAATTATCCCATACTTGGACGATCTCCTAATAAGGGCAAGGTCCAGAGAACAGCTAGAGATGGGATTAGCACTGTCTCAAGAAGTGCTAAAACAGCACGGGTGGATTCTGAATATTCCAAAATCCCAGTTAATGCCGACAACTCGGCTGCTGTTCCTAGGGATGATTCTGGACACGGTTCAGAAAAAGGTTTTTCTCCCGGAGGAAGAAGCCAAGGAGTTATCCGAGCTTGTCAGGAACCTCCTAAAACCAGGAAAGGTGTCTGTACATCAATGCACAAGAGTCCTGGGAAAAATGGTTGCTTCTTACGAAGCAATTCCATTCGGCAGATTCCACGCACGCCAGCCTGAGAGGCTGGGGAGCAGTCACACAAGGAAGAAACTTCCAGGGAGTATGGACGAGTCTGGAAACGTCTCTTCACATAAACATTCTGGAACTAAGAGCAATATACAATGCTCTAAGCCAGGCAGAACCTCTGCTTCAGGGAAAACCGGTGTTGATCCAGTCGGACAACATCACGGCAGTCGCCCATGTGAACAGACAGGGCGGCACAAGAAGCAGGAGTGCAATGGCAGAAGCTGCAAGGATTCTTCGCTGGGCAGAGAATCATGTGATAGCACTGTCAGCAGTGTTCATCCCGGGAGTGGACAACTGGGAAGCAGACTTCCTCAGCAGACACGATCTTCACCCGGGAGAGTGGGGACTTCATCCGGAAGTCTTCCACATGCTGGTAACCCGTTGGGAAAGACCAATGGTGGACATGATGGCGTCTCGCCTCAACAAAAAACTGGACAGGTATTGCGCCAGGTCAAGAGATCCGCAGGCAATAGCTGTGGACGCGCTGGTAACGCCTTGGGTGTACCAGTCGGTGTATGTGTTTCCTCCTCTGCCTCTCATACCAAAAGTATTGAGAATTATACGGCAAAGAGGCGTAAGAACGATACTAGTGGTTCCGGATTGGCCAAGAAGGACTTGGTACCCGGAACTTCAAGAGATGATCACGGAAGATCCGTGGCCTCTACCTCTAAGGAGGGACTTGCTTCAGCAGGGTCCCTGTCTGTTTCAAGACTTACCGCGGCTGCGTTTGACGGCATGGCGGTTGAACGCCGGATCCTAAAGGAAAAAGGCATGCCGGAAGAAGTCATTCCTACTTTGATTAAAGCAAGGAAGGAAGTAACCGTGCAACATTATCACCGAATTTGGCGAAAATATGTTGCGTGGTGCGAAGATCGGAGTGCTCCGACGGAGGAATTTCAACTGGGTCGATTCCTACATTTCCTGCAATCAGGATTGTCTATGGGTCTCAAATTGGGATCTATTAAGGTTCAAATTTCGGCCCTGTCGATTTTCTTTCAAAAAGAATTGGCTTCAGTCCCTGAAGTCCAGACCTTTGTTAAGGGAGTGCTGCATATACAGCCTCCTGTGGTGCCTCCAGTGGCACCGTGGGATCTCAATGTGGTTTTGGACTTTCTAAAATCTCATTGGTTTGAACCACTAAAAAAGGTGGATTTGAAATATCTCACTTGGAAAGTGACCATGCTTCTAGCCCTGGCTTCTGCCAGGAGAGTATCAGAATTGGCAGCTTTATCTTACAAAAGCCCATATCTGATTTTCCATTCGGACAGGGCAGAACTGCGGACTCGTCCGCATTTTCTCCCTAAGGTGGTGTCAGCATTTCATCTGAACCAGCCTATTGTAGTGCCTGCGGCTACAAGTGACTTGGAGGACTCCAAGTTACTGGACGTTGTCAGAGCATTAAAAATATATATTGCAAGGACAGCTGGAGTCAGAAAATCTGACTCGTTGTTTATATTGTATGCACCCAACAAGATGGGTGCTCCTGCGTCTAAGCAGACGATTGCTCGTTGGATCTGTAGCACAATCCAACTTGCACATTCTGTGGCAGGCCTGCCACAGCCTAAATCTGTAAAGGCCCACTCCACAAGGAAGGTGGGCTCATCTTGGGCGGCTGCCCGAGGGGTCTCGGCATTACAACTTTGCCGAGCAGCTACGTGGTCAGGGGAGAACACGTTTGTAAAATTTTACAAATTTGATACTCTGGCTAAGGAGGACCTGGAGTTCTCTCATTCGGTGCTGCAGAGTCATCCGCACTCTCCCGCCCGTTTGGGAGCTTTGGTATAATCCCCATGGTCCTTTCAGGAACCCCAGCATCCACTAGGACGATAGAGAAAATAAGATTTTACTTACCGATAAATCTATTTCTCGGAGTCCGTAGTGGATGCTGGGCGCCCATCCCAAGTGCGGATTATCTGCATAAATTGTACATAGTTATTGTTAACTAATTCGGGTTATTGTTGAAGGAAGCCATCTTTCAGAGGCTCCGCTGTTATCATACTGTTAACTGGGTTTAAATCACAGGTTGTACGGTGTGATTGGTGTGGCTGGTATGAGTCTTACCCGGGATTCAAAATCCTCCCTTATTGTGTACGCTCGTCCGGGCACAGTACCTAACTGGAGTCTGGAGGAGGGTCATAGGGGGAGGAGCCAGTGCACACCACCTGATCTGGAAAAGCTTTACTTTTTGTGCCCTGTCTCCTGCGGAGCCGCTATTCCCCATGGTCCTTTCAGGAACCCCAGCATCCACTACGGACTCCGAGAAATAGATTTATCGGTAAGTAAAATCTTATTTTTAGGTTTTTTATTTTACAGTGAGGTCTGCTGGCAACAGACTCACTGCAGCGAGGGACTAAGGGGAGAAGAAGCGAACCTACCTAACTGGTGGTAGCTTGGGCTTCTTAGGCTACTGGACACCATTAGCTCCAGAGGGATCGACCGCATGGAACCGGCCATTGATGTTCGGTCCAGGAGCCGCGCCGCCGGCCCCCTTACAGAGCCAGAAGCAAGAAGAATCCGGAAAATCGGCGGCAGAAAACATCAGTCTTCACCAAGGTAGCGCACAGCGCTGCAGCTGTGCGCCATTGCTCCTCATACACACTTCGGTCACTGAGGGTGCAGGGCGCTGGGGGGGGCGCCCTGAGAAGCAATAAATACACCTTGGCTGGCAAATATATCACAATATATAGCCCCAGAGGCTATATATGTGATAAATACCCCTGCCAGAATCCAGAAAAAAGCGGGAGAAAAGTCAGCCGAAAAAGGGGCGGAGCTATCTCCCTCAGCACACTGGCGCCATTTCTCCCTCACAGCTCCGCTGGAAGGAAGCTCCCTGGCTCTCCCCTGCAGTCTACACTACAGAAAGGGTAAAAAAGAGAGGGGGGGCACTAAATTTAGGCGCAATATACATATAGCAGCTATAAGGGGATATAATTTAGTTAATCGCTGGATTATATAGCGCTCTGGTGTGTGCTGGCATACTCTCTCTCTGTCTCCCCAAAGGGCTTTGTGGGGTCCTGTCTTCTGTCAGAGCATTCCCTGTGTGTGTGCGGTGTGTCGGTACGGCTGTGTCGACATGTTTGATGAGGAGACTTATGTGGAGGAGGAGCAGGTGCCTATAAATGTGTTGTCACCCCCTGCGGGGCAGACACCGGAGTGGATGGACTTGTGGAAGGAATTACGCGAAAGTGTCGACTCCTTACATAAAAAATTTGACGACATGCCAAATGCGGGGCAGCCGGCTTCTCAGCCCGTGCCTGCCCAGACGTCTCAAAGGTCATCAGGGGCTCTAAAACGCCCGCTACCTCAGATGGCAGACACAGATGTCGACACGGATACTGATACCAGTGTCGACGACGATAAGACTAATGTAATGTCCAATAGGGCCACTCGTTATATGATTGAGGCAATGAAAAATGTTTTACACATTTCTGAGGTGACCCCAGGTACCACAAAAAAGGGTATTATGTTTGGGGAGAAAAAACTACCAGTAGTTTTTCCCCCTTCTGAAGAATTAAATGAAGTGTGTGAACTAGCGTGGGCTTCCCCCGATAAAAAATTGGTAATTTCAAAAAAATTACTAATGGCGTACCCTTTCCCGCCAAAGGATAGGTCACGTTGGGAAACACCCCTTAGGGTGGATAAAGCACTTACGCGCTTATCTAAAAAGGTGGCACTGCCGTCCCAGGATACGGCCGCCCTAAAGGAACCTGCTGACAAAAAGCAGGAGGCTCTCCTGAAAGCTATATATACACACACTGGTATTATACTGAGACCAGCTATTGCCTCAGCATGGATGTGCAGTGCTGCATCTGCATGGTCAGACTCCCTGTCAGAAAACATTGACACCCTAGACAGGGACACTATATTGCTAAACGTAGAGCATATTAAAGACGCTGTCTTCTACATAAGAGATGCACAGAGGGATATTTGCCGGCTGGCATCTAAAATAAGTGCACTGTCCATTTCTGCCAGGAGAGGGTTATGGACCCGGCAGTGGACAGGTGATGCAGATTCTAAAAGGCACATGGAAGTTTTGCCTTATAAGGGTGAGGAGTTGTTCGGGGATGGTCTTTCGGACCTAGTGTCCACAGCAACGGCTGGGAAGTCAGCATTTTTGCCACATGTCCCCTCACAACCAAAGAGAGCACCGTATTATCAGGTACAGTCCTTTCGCCCCCAAAAGAGCAGACGGGGTAGAGGCGCGTCCTTTCTGCCCAGAGGCAGAGGTAGGGGAAAAAAGCTGCAGCATACAGCCACTTCCCAGGAACAAAAGTCCTCCCCCGCTTCTTCTGCTAAGTCCGCCGCATGACGCTGGGGCTCAACAGGCGGAGCCAGGTACGGTGGGGGCCCGTCTCAAAAACTTCAGCAATCAGTGGGCTCGCTCACAAGTAGATCCCTGGATCCTTCAAGTGGTATCTCAGGGGTACAGGCTGAAATTCGAGACATCCCCCCCCCCCCCCACCGTTTCCTCAAATCTGCCTTACCAACGACTACCTCAGAAAGGGAGGCTGTGTTAGAGGCAATTCACAAGCTGTATTCCCAGCAGGTGATAGTCAAGGTGCCCCTACTTCAACAAGGAGGGGGTTACTATTCCACAATGTTTGTGGTACCGAAACCGGACGGTTCGGTGAGACCCATTTTAAATTTGAAATCCTTGAACACATATTTAAGAAAATTCAAGTTCAAGATGGAATCGCTCAGGGCGGTTATTGCAAGCCTGGAAGAGGGAGATTACATGGTATCTCTGGACATCAAGGATGCTTACCTGCATGTCCCCATTTACCATCCTCACCAGGAGTACCTCAGATTTGTGGTACAGGATTGTCATTACCAATTCCAGACGTTGCCGTTCGGCCTGTCCACGGCACCGAGGGTATTTACCAAGGTAATGGCCGAAATGATGATACTCCTTCGGAAAAAGGGAGTTTTAATTATCCCATACTTGGACGATCTCCTGATAAGGGCGAGGTCCAGAGAGCAGTTGTTGGTCGGCGTAGCATTATCTCAGGAGGTGCTACACCAGCACGGTTGGATTCTGAATATTCCAAAGTCTCAGCTGGTTCCGGCGACACGTCTACTGTTCCTGGGGATGATTCTGGACACAGTCCAGAAAAGTGTTTCTCCCAGAGGAGAAAGCCAAGGAGCTGTCATCTCTAGTCAGAGGCCTCCTGAAACCAAAACAGGTGTCGGTGCACCACTGCACGCGAGTCCTGGGAAAGATGGTAGCTTCCTACGAAGCAATTCCATTCGGCAGGTTCCATGCCAGAACCTTTCAGTGGGACCTGTTGGACCAATGGTCCGGATCGCATCTTCAAATGCATCGGTTGATAACCCTGTCTCCAAGGACCAGGGTGTCTCTGCTGTGGTGGCTGCAGAGTGCTCATCTCAGAGAGGGCCGCAGATTCGGCATACAGGACTGGGTCCTGGTGACCACGGATGCCAGCCTTCGGGGCTGGGGAGCAGTCACACGGGGAAGAAACTTCCAAGGACTTTGGTCAAGTCAGGAGACTTCCCTACACATAAATGTTCTGGAACTGAGGGCCATTTACAATGCCCTAAGTCAGGCAAAGCCCCTGCTTCAAAACCAGCCGGTTCTGATCCAGTCAGACAACATCACGGCAGTCGCCAATGTAAATCGACAGGGCGGCACAAGAAGCATGACGGCAATGGCAGAAGCCACAAGGATTCTCCGATGGGCGGAAAATCACGTGTTAGCACTGTCAGCAGTGTTCATTCCGGGAGTGGACAACTGGGAAGCAGACTTCCTCAGCAGGCACGACCGCCACCCGGGAGAGTGGGGACTTCATCCAGAAGTCTTCCAACTGATTGTAAATCGTTGGGAAAGGCCACAGGTGGACATGATGGCGCCCCGCTTAAACAAAAAGCTAGAAAAATATTGCGCCAGGTCAAGAGACCCTCAGGCGATAGCTGTGGACGCTCTAGTGACACCGTGGGTGTACCGGTCGGTTTATGTGTTCCCTCCTCTTCCTCTCATACCCAAGGTACTGAGCATAATAAGGAAAAGAGGAGTAAGAACTATTCTCATTGTTCCAGATTGGCCAAGAAGGTCTTGGTACCCGGAACTTCAAGAATTAATCTCAGAGGACCCATGGCCTCTGCCGCCCAGACAGGACCTGCTGCTGCAGGGGCCCTGTCTGTTCCAAGACTTACCGCGGCTGCGTTTGACGGCATGGCGGTTGAACGCCGGATCCTAAAAGAAAAGGGTATTCCGGAGGAAGTCATTCCTACGCTCATTAAAGCTAGAAAAGAGGTAACCGTACAACATTATCACCGCATATGGCGAAAATATGTTGCGTGGTGTGAGGCCAGGAAGGCCCCAACGGAGGAATTCCAGCTAGGTCGATTTCTGCACTTCCTACAGTCAGGGGTGACTATGGGCCTAAAACTGGGTTCCATTAAGGTCCAGATTTCGGCTCTGTCGATTTTCTTCCAAAAAGAACTGGCTTCACTGCCTGAAGTTCAGACATTTGTCAAGGGAGTGCTGCATATTCAGCCTCCTTTTGTGCCTCCAGTGGCACCGTGGGACCTCAACCTGGTGTTGGGTTTCCTAAAGTCACATTGGTTTGAGCCACTCAAAACCGTGGATTTAAAATATCTCACGTGGAAAGTGGTCATGCTTTTGGCCTTGGCTTCGGCAAGGCGTGTGTCAGAATTGGCGGCTTTGTCATGTAAAAGCCCCTATTTGATTTTCCATATGGATAGGGCAGAATTGAGGACTCGTCCCCAGTTTCTTCCTAAGGTGGTATCCGCTTTTCACTTGAACCAACCTATTGTGGTGCCTGCGGCTACTAGGGACTTGGAGGACTCCAAGTTACTGGACGTAGTCAGGGCCTTGAAAATGTATGTTTCCAGGACGGCTGGAATCAGGAAGACTGACTCGCTATTTATCATGTATGCACCCAACAAGCTGGGTGCTCCTGCTTCAAAGCAGACTATTGCTCGCTGGATTTGTAGCACAATTCAGCTTGCGCATTCTGTGGCTGGCCTGCCGCAGCCTAAATCTGTAAAAGCCCATTCCACGAGGAAAGTGGGCTCTTCTTTGGCGGCTGCCCGAGGGGTCTCGGCTTTACAACTTTACCGAGCTTCTACTTGGTCAGGGGCAAACACGTTTGCAAAATTCTACAAATTTGATACCCTGGCTGAGGAGGACCTTGAGTTCTCTCATTCGGTGCTGCAGAGTCATCCGCACTCTCCCGCCCGTTTGGGAGCTTTGGTATAATCCCCATGGTCCTTACGGAGTCCCCAGCATCCACTAGGACGTCAGAGAAAATAAGATTTTACTCACCGGTAAATCTATTTCTCGTAGTCCGTAGTGGATGCTGGGCGCCCGTCCCACGTGCGGACTGTCTGCAATACTTGTATATAGTTATTGTTAACTAAAAGGGTTATTGTTGAGCCATCTTTTGAGAGGCTCTTTTAGTTCATACTGTTAACTGGGTATATTATCACGAGTTATACGGTGTGATTGGTGTGGCTGGTATGAGTCTTACCCGGGATTCAAAATCCTTCCTTATTGTGTCAGCTCTTCCGGGCACAGTATCCTAACTGAAGTCTGGAGGAGGGTCATAGTGGGAGGAGCCAGTGCACACCAGGTAGTCCTAAATCTTTCTTAGCTGTGCCCAGTCTCCTGCGGAGCCGCTATTCCCCATGGTCCTTACGGAGTCCCCAGCATCCACTACGGACTACGAGAAATAGATTTACCGGTGAGTAAAATCTTATTTTCGTGTTTGGACAATTTTAATATATCTATTAACAGTTCATTTTTAAAATATCCTATGTGTGCCAACAAAGACATTCTGTCTCTCCTTTTTTCTGAACGTTGCCCCAGTACTCGCTGCTCCAGAGTTTACTGATAAGTGGTTGGTAGAGACTGATGCAATGCGCTGCAGGTTGGAGGCTGCATCAGCCATCACTCCATCATATATCTCTCTTAGGGCAGGGGGACGGGGGGGGGGGCCTGGACGGCCCAACCTCTCTCAGGGTTAATGGTCCTGTTCCCCGCTAACGGCGGAATGGAATATTTGGTTGGTGGAGAGGGTAGATAGGGGGATATGTAGTGGGGTGGGGGTTAGAGGGGATTAAGTTTTGGGGCTTTGCCCCTAGTGAATTGTTTGCCTATCACGGAAGGTTGTTTTCTAAAAAATGTATCCAACTGATTTATTGGTTTGGTATTTACTTTTATGGTAAAATTATTAGTAAGATCACTGGATGTGCTAAATAAAAATGGAAAATTATATATATTCTTCTTGTGTAGAATCCCAGATATAATAGGTTTAAGGCGTTAATAGGTTGGTTATAATCATTGCCCCTTTTAGATGTTTTAAATGATACGTAGGTTATTACTAGATTTATATATTGATCTGTATACCTAGATAAGGTATAAGAATGATGAAATAAGTATCTATGGTATAATAATAGGAAGCTATATGAGCTCTATATATCTTTGCGTGTATATGTTTCATATGAAAGTACTGTTGTTATTTTTTAAATGTAACTTTAGTTAAATGATGCTCTGCTCCTAGATAGAGGAATGTGATATATTGTATTTTGAGTGTATAACTCCACATGATATTAATGAGCTTTGAGCCCGCTGAGTCTCTGTATAGCCTTACTTGTTGAAATAAAGTGATACCAACGGAATGTATACAGCTGTTATTGATGAGCAGGTGAACTGATTGAGCCACATACAGCCGTGTGCTGATAAGCCTGTGAATACTACCGCTGAATAATAAGAGAACGAGGTGTGGAGCGCAAGAAAGGTGCGCCGGCGCATCAGAGAGATCGTGAGGATAAAAGGGAGCAGGGCGGCAGATTTTAAACATCAGACTGAGGAAGCCGCCGATGTAAGTAGGCAGTGAAACGCGTCTCTGTACCTGACCTGCCAGTGACTACTTTATCAACCACCTGCGTCCAGCACTGGGAGGAAATTCTGAAGGATCTCCGGATAAGGCTCGTTGTAAAAGGGTATTTGGCACCAGAGCTGGGAGGACTTTAAAACGGAACCCAGGAGGCGTAGTGGTAATCAATTATAACATGGCCATGTTTTATAAAATCTGATGTGAGATTCATTAATTCTGCTGCTCCAAGTAATTCACGTGTATGCATGCACAAGGGACTAATCCATTGTTGCTAGAAATAGATCAGCACCAGTTTTAAGGGAGATAAAAAGCTGCTGAAAGTTATATGTGAGATGAACTTTTGAAAGCAAGTTTCCATCATATTGATCTCCTTTTGATTAAAGCATTAAGGAAAGGATACAGCATCAATCTGAGCAAAAATAAGGGATTGAACATCGGACTCAACTGTTGCAGCTTGTAGCAATTAAGTGATTGTATCCTATGTGCACTAAGAGGGATAGCTAAATTATTATATGGAGCAGAGTATTGAATGATCCTATTAGGTGTGTCATGAATTTTTAATCTATGTCATTGTGCTTTTTAGTTATTTTGATTTTTGCATGCAAAATAGTTGTAGAGGCAAGGGAGGGATTTTATTTTATCTTGTTCTTACAATGGTACTAATAGAGGAATATTAATAAGACAGAATAAACTAATACATTTTATTATTATAAGAAGTCTGCAAGCGCTGTCTGTATTTTTTTTTTTTCTGAGTAAAATATATGTTTCTATATATGGGAAAGTGAGGCTGAAAGCTTCAATGTAGAAAGGACTGATATTAAATATTCCCAATGTTCTTTGCAGAGTGTCGCGTGATAAGTTTCCTAATGTAAAGATATATCATAATAGGAAAAATCTAATGCCAGATGACAGTGTTTTCTCTTCATCGTTTGATTAATTATCTTCTGTTGATAGATTCCATTTTCTTTTTACAGCCGCAGTCTGGACCTTCGCGGAAGAAGCTAAAGTCTCATCACAAGAAATCTAAAAACTTTAAGAAGTCCACCAAAAAGTGACCTCCTCGTCTTCCTCACCCTTCTCATCATCCTCCTCACTCTCCTCATCCCTTGCAGCATGAAGTTTAGTTTGTTATGATAAATATTTTGTGGATAACTGAACAATAAAATTGTATTATTCTTTTTTTTCTAATATGTTTATTGACCATTTTCACGCACAATACAGCAGGTCTGAATTAGGCCTAAAGTCTTTAGTGGAGACCGGCAGTGTGACGATATAAGGTAGCCATATAGAAAAGAATTTGGAGGAGCGATATTCCGCATCAAGAACAGCCCACCCAATCCATTTCATAGAGGTAAGATAACGGGGGGAGCATACGGGATATGGTCAGAGGATCTTTATGTATCCATTGGGGCAATATAGTTTTCTTTGCAACTGCTGCTATACAAGCCAATACGAAGGAGCAAATCAAAAGGATTCCAAAAAGCCCAAGCCAACGTGGTAGTAAAGGGCATACCTAAATCAACGTTAACATAAACTTGTACAGTCTTCTGGAATGATTGAACTACGGGGCAAGACCAGAGGCCGTGCATAATGTCTGCATCTGGGGAGGCACACGTGAAACACTGAGCTGTCAGACACACTTGTAAGAAACCTGAGTCCGCTGGTGTAATATGCTCTATGTAAAATTTGGGGGTTGGGTGCAATATGCTCTATGTAAAATTTGGGGGTTGGGTGCAATATGCTCTATGTAAAATTTGGGGGTTGGGTGCAATATGCTCTATGTAAAATTTGGGGGTTGGGTGCAATATGCTCTATGTAAAATTTGGGGGTTGGGTGCAATATGCTCTATGTACAATTTGGGAATCCTCTGCATACGCGGAAGAGAGCAAATGTTTAGTAAGCATGGCACACAATCGGATCAGTCTGGAGGTCAGTTCCAGGAAGAGCCTCTTTCCATTTAGC
Source organism: Pseudophryne corroboree (assembly GCF_028390025.1). Classification (NCBI taxonomy): domain Eukaryota; kingdom Metazoa; phylum Chordata; class Amphibia; order Anura; family Myobatrachidae; genus Pseudophryne; species Pseudophryne corroboree. Next base: position 492,955,576 of record NC_086451.1, read on the forward strand.
TAAGCCAGTAGTAAGCTTGGACAGATCCAACCTTTGTCTAGTATGTGTGTACAGTGCCTTGCTAAAGTGTTCACCCCTTTGGCTTTTTACCCATTTTGTTACATTACAACCTGTAATTAAATTTTTTTTTTTCATCTGAATTTTATGTGATGGATATGCACAAAGTAGTCTAAGTTGGTGATGTGAAATGAAAAAAATGTATATAAAAAATAATTTTTATAAATAAAAATGTGGAAACTGGCATGTGCATATGTATTCACCCCCTTTGCTATGAAGCCCCTCTAAAGTTCTGGTGCAACCAGTTATCTTCAGAAGTCACCTAATTAGTGAAATGAAGTCCACCTGTGCGCAATCTAAGTGTCACATGATCTGTAAGTATAAACACACCTTTTCTGAAAGGCCCCAGAGACTGCAACACCACTAAGCAAGAGGCATCCCACCATGAAGACCAATGAGCTCTCCAAACAAGTCAGGGATAATGTTGTTGAGAAGTACAAGTCAGGGTTGGGTTTCAAAAATATATCCAAATCTTTGATGATCCCCCGGAGCACCATCAAATCATCATCATCTTCAAATGGAAACATGGTACCACAAGAAACCTGCCAAGAGAGGGCCGGCCACCAAAACTCACAGACCGTGCAAGGAGGGCATTAATCAGAGAGGCAGCAAAGGTAACCCTGAAGGAGCTGCAGAGTTCTACAGCAGAGACTGGTGTATCTGTGCATGTGACCACAATAAGCCGTACACTCCATAGAGCTGGACTTTATGGAAGAGTGGCCAGAAAAAAGCCATTACTTACTGTTAAAAATAAGAAGGCATGTTTTGAGTTTGTCAAAAGGCATGTGGACGACTCCCCAAATGTGTGGAGGAAGATGCTCTGGTCAGATGAAACTAAAATGTAACTTTTCAGCCACCAAGGAAACCGCTATGTCTGGCACAAACCCAACACATCCCATCACCCCAAGAACACCATCCCCACAGTGAAACATGGTGGTGGCATCATCATGCTGTGGGGATGTTTTTCAGCAGCAGAGACTGGGAAACTTACGAGTCGAGGGAAAGATGGATGGTGCTAAATACAGGGATATTCTTGAGCAAAACCTGTTTCAGTCTGCTTGTGATTTGAGACTGGGACAGAGGTTCACCTTCCAGCAGGACAATGACCCGAAGTATACTGCTAGAGCAACACTCGAGTGGTGTAAGGGGAAACATTTAAATGTGTTGGAATGGCCTAGTTAAAGCCCAGATCTCAATCCAATTTAGAATCCGTTGAAGATTGCTGTCCACAAGCAGAAACCATCCAACATGAAGGAGCTGGAGCAGTTTTGCCTTGAGGAATGGGCAAAAATCCCAGTGGCAAGCTCATAGAGACTTATTCAAAGCGACTTGCAGCTGTAATTGCCGCAAAAAGTGCCTCTACAAAGTACCGACTTTAGGGGGGTGAATAGTTATGCACACTAAAGTTTTCTCTAACGTCCTAGAGGATGCTGGGGACTCCGTTAGGACCATGGGGATAGACGGGCTCCGCAGGAGACATGGGCACTTTAAGAAATAATTTAGTTCCTGGTGTGCACTGGTTCCTCCCTCTATGCCCCTCCTCCAGACCTCCGTTTGATACTGTACCCAGACGAGCTGGGTGCTTTTCAATGAGCTCTCCTGAGTTTGCTGAGAGAAAGTATTTTGTTAGATTTTTTATTTTCAAGGAGCTCTGCTGGCAACAGACTGGGGAGAGAAGCAGCCCTACTCTCTGAAGATAGGTCCTGCTTCTTAGGCTACTGGACACCATTAGCTCCAGAGGGATCGTACGCAGGATCTCACCCTTGCCGTCCGATCCCAGAGCCGCACCGCCGTCCCTCTCGCAGAGCCGGAAGACAGAAGCCGGGTGAGTATGAGAAGCAAAGAAGACTTCACAGGCGGCAGAAGACTCCATGGTCTTCACTGAGGTAACGCACAGCACTGCAGCTGTGCGCCATTGCTCCCACACACCTCACATACGCCGGTCACTGTAAGGGTGCAGGGCGCAGGGGGGGGGCGCCCTGGGCAGCAATATAAACCTCTTATTTGGCAAAAGGAGCATATATACAGCTGGACACTGTATATATGCAGGAGCCCCCGCCAATTTTACACTTTTAGCGGGACAGAAGCCCGCCGTCGAGGGGGCGGGGCTTCTCCCTCAGCACGCACCAGCGCCATGTTTTTTCTCCACAGCACCACTGAGAGGAAGCTCCCCGGTCTCTCCCCTGCTTATACCACGGTAGAAGAGAGGGTTTTAAAGAAGAAGAGGGGGGGGCACATAATTCGGCGCAGATAATAACAGCGCTACTGGGTAAACATTAAATTGCTGTGTTTTTTCCTGGGTCATATAGCACTGGGGTGTGTGCTGGCATACTCTCTCTCTGTCCAAAGGGCCTTGTGGGGGAATTATCTTCAGATGAGCATTCCCTGAGTGTGTGGTGTGTCGGTACGTGTCTGTCGACATGTCTGAGGTAAAAGGCTCCCCTAAGGAGGAGATGGAGCAAATGTGTGTGTGAGTGGTGTCTCCGTCGACAACGCCGACACCTGTTTGGATATGTGAAATTAAGTGCGAAGGTAAATTTATTGCACAAAAGATTAGAGAACAGACAAGGAATCTACCCATGTCTGTCCCTATGTCGCAGAGATCTTCAGAGTCTCTCAATGATCACTATCCAAAATAAGACACTGATATCGACACGGTGTCTGACTCCAGTGTCGACTACGATAATGCAAAGTTTCAGCCAAAATGGCAGGAAAGTATTCAATATATGATTATTGTAATAAAAGATGTTTTGCATATCACTGATGACTCATCTGTCCCTGACACAAGGGTACACATGTTTAAGGGGAAGAAAGCTGAGGTAAATTTCCCTCCTCATGATGAAAAAGAGCGGGAATCTCCAGACAAGAGACTGCAGTTTCCCACAAAGAATTCTCAGGGAATATCCTTCCCCTACTAGGGCCAGGATACGATGGGAATCTTCCCCTAGGGTGGACAAAGCTTGTCACGTTTACCCAAAATGTAGCGCTGACTTAACAGCTATCCTCAGGGATCCTGCAGATAGCATGCAGTAAAAGTACTTTGAAGTCCATTTACACACATGCTGGTACACTACTCAGACCGGCGATTGTGTCGGCATGGGTTTATAGCGCTGTAGCAGCGTGGACAGATACCTTATCAGCAGACATTGAGACCCTAGTATGTGTATATATAAAACATGCCCAAAGAGACATTAGTCTACTGGGTTCTAGAGTCAACGCTATGTCGATTTCTGCTAGACGTGTCCTGTGGAACATGCAATGGACAGGTGATGCCGACTAAAAGAGGCATATGCAAGGTTTACATTACAAGGCTGAGGAATTGTGTGGAGAAGGGCTCTCGGACCTGGTCTCCACAGCTATAGCTGGTAATTCTGATCTTTTGCCTTATATTTCCGCACAGCCTAAGAAAGCACGACATTATCAAATGCAGTCCTTTCGATCACAAAGCAAGAAAGTCCGAGGTGCGTCCTTTCTTGCCAGAGGCAGGGGCAGAGGAAAGAAGTTGCACAACACAGCTAGTTCCTAGGAACAGAAGTCCTCCCCGGCCTCTACAAAATCCACTGCATGACGCTGGGGCTCCACAGGCGGAGCTAGGCCTGGTGGGGGCACGTCTTCGAAATTTCAGCCACAAGTGGGTTCACTCCCAGGTGGATCCCTGGGCAATAAAAATTGTGTCTCAGGGATACAAGCTGGAATTCGAAGAGATGCCCCCTCACCGATACCTCAAATCGGCCCGACCAGCTTCCCCCCACGAGAGGGAAATAGTGTTAACTGCAATTCACAAATTGTATCTTCAACAGGTGGTGGTCAAGGTTCCCCTCCAACAGGGAAGGGGTTATTATTCGACCATGTTTGCAGTCCCGAAACCGGACGGTTCGGTCAGACCCATATTGAATTTAAAATCCCTGAATATATACCTGAAAAGGTTCAAGTTCAAGATGGAATCGCTGAGAGCGGTCATCGCAAGCCTGGAAGGGGAGGATTTTATGGTGTCTCTGGACATAAAGGATGCATACCTTCATGTCCCCATTTATCCACCTCATCAGGCGTACCTCAGATTTGTGGTACAGGATTGTCATTACCAATTACAGACGTTGCCGTTTGGTCTCTCCACGGCACCAAGAATATTTACCAAGGTAATGGCGGAAATGATGCTACTCCTGAGGAAGCAAGGGGTCACAATTATCCCATACTTGGACGATCTCCTCATAAAGGCGAGATCAATAGAGCAGTTGCTGATCAGCGTAGCACTTTCTCTGGAAGTGTTATGGCAACATGGCTGGATTCTAAATATTCCAAAGTCGTAGTTGGTTCCTACGACTCGTCTGCCTTTCCTGGGCATGATTCTAGACACAGACCAGAAAAGGGTTTATCTCCCGATACAGAAAGCTCAGGAACTCATGACACTGGTCAGGAACCTATTAAAACCAAAACAGGTGTCAGTGCATCACTGCACTCGAGTCCTGGGGAAGATGGTGGCATCATACGAGGCCATTTCCTTCGGCAGGTTCCATGCGAGGACCTTTCAATGGGACTTACTGGACAAGTGGTCCGGATCGCATCTTCAGATGCATCGGTTAATCACCCTATCCCCCAGGGCCAGGGTGTCACTCCTGTGGTGGCTGCAGAGTGCTCACCTTCTCGAGGGCCGCAGATTCGGCATTCAGGACTGGGTCCTGGTGACCACGGATGCAAGCCTCCGAGGTTGGGGCGCAGTCACACAGGGAAGAGATTTCCAAGGTCTGTGGTCAAGTCAAGAGACTTGCCTTCACATCAACATCCTGGAACTAAGGGCCGAATGCAACGCCCTGCGTCAAGCGGAGAACTTGCTTCGCGACCAACTGGTTCTGATTCAGTCAGACAATTTACCGCAGTGGCTCATGTAAACCAACAAGGCGGCACAAGGAGCAGAGTGGCGATGGCGGAAGCCACCAGAATTCTTCGCTGGGCGGAGAATCACGTAAGCGCACTGTCAGCAGTGTTCATCCCGGGAGTGGACAACTGGGAAGCAGACTTCCTCAGCAGACATGACCTCCACCCGGGAGAGTGGGGACTTCATGAGGAAGTCTTCGCACAGATTACAAGTCGGTGGGAACTGCCACAGGTGGACATGATGGCATCCCGCCTCAACATAAAGCTACAGAGGTATTGCACCAGGTCAAGAGACCCTCAGGCAGTAGCTGTGGATGCCCTGGTGACACCGTGGGTGTTCCAGTCGGTGTATGTATTTCCTTCTCTTCCTCTCATACCCAAGGTGCTGAGGATAATAAGAAAAAGAGGAGTGAGAACAATCCTCATTGTTCCAGATTGGCCACGAAGGACTTGGTATCCAGATCTGCAAGAAATGCTCACAGAGGACCCGTGGCCTATTCCTCTAAGACAGGACCTGTTGCAACAGGGGCCCTGTCTGTTCCAAAACTTACCGCGGCTGCGTTTGACGGCATGGCGGTTGAACGCCGGATCCTAGCAGAGAAGGGCATTCCGGATGAGGTCATTCCTACGCTGATAAAGGCTAGGAAGGATGTGACCGCTAAATATTATCACCGTATATGGCGAAAATATGTTTCTTGGTGGGAGGCCAGGAATGCTCCTACGGAGGAATTCCAGCTGGGCCGTTTCCTTCACTTCCTACAGTACGGAGTGAATTTAGACCTAAAATTGGGCTCCATTAAGGTCCAGATTTCGTCCCTATCCTTTTTCTTTCAAAAAGAGTTGGCTTCTCTACCAGAAGTTCAGACGTTTGTAAAGGGAGTGCTGCATATTCAGCCTCCTTTTGTGCCTCCAGTGGCACCTTGGGATCTTAACTGGTTTGAACCACTTAAAACGGTGGAGTTTAAATATCTCACGTGGAAGGTGGTCATGCTATTAGCCTTGGCTTCGGCTAGGCGTGTGTCAGAGTTGGCGGCTTTGTCACATAAAAGCCCCTATCTGGTTTTTCCATATGGATAGAGCAGAATTGCGGACTCGTCCACAATTTCTGCCGAAAGTGGTTTCATCTTTTCATATGAACCAACCTATTGTGGTGCCAGTGGCTACTCGTGACTTGGAGGATTCCGAGTTGCTTGATGTGGTCAGGGCTTTGAAGGTTTATGTAGCCAGAACGGCTAGGGTCAGGAAAACAGAGTCTTTGTTTATCCTGCATGCATCCAACAAGCTTGGTGCTCCTGCTTCAAAGCAAACTATTGCTCGCTGGATCTGTAGCACGATTCAGCAGGCTCATTCTGCGGCTGGAATGCCGCTGCCAAAATCAGTAAAGGCCCATTCCACTAGGAAGGGGGCTCTTCTTGGGCGTCTGCCCGAGGGGTCTCGGCATTACAACTTTGCCGAGTGGCTACTTGGTCAGGTTCAAACACTTTTGCAAAGTTCTACAAGTTTGATACCCTAGCTGAGGAGGACCTCTTGTTTGCTAATTCGGTGCTGCAGAGTCATCCGCACTCTCCCGCCCGTTTGGGAGCTTTGGTATAATCCCCATGGTACTTACGGAGTCCCCAGCATCCTCTAGGACGTTAGAGAAAATAAGATTTTACTTACCGGTAAATCTATTTCTCGTAGTCCGTAGTTGATGCTGGGCGCCCGTCTCATGTGCGGACTTCTTCTGCAATACTTGTATATAGTTATTGCTTAAATAAGGGTTAAGTTATGGTTGCATCAGGGTTTGACCTGATGCTCTGTTATTTGTCATACTGTTAACTGGTTGTTATCATGTTATACGGTGTGATTGGTGTGGCTGGTATGAATCTTGCCCTGGGTTACCAAAATCCTTTCCTTGTACTGTCGGCTCCTCTGGGCACAGATTCAAACGGAGGTCTGGAGGAGGGGCATAGAGGGAGGAGCCAGTGCACACCAGTAGTCCTAAATTCTTTCTTAAAGTGCCCATGTCTCCTGCGGAGCCCGTCTATCCCCATGGTCCTTACGGAGTCCCCAGCATCCACTACGGACTACGAGAAATAGATTTACCGGTAAGTAAAATCTTATTTTCTGTTATTTTATCCTATTTGTTTACTTCACAATAAAAAAAATAAAAAAAATCTTCAAAGTTGTAGCCATGTTCTGTGAATGAAATGATTCAAACCTTCAAACAATCCATTTTATTTCCAGGTTGTGAGGCAACAAAATGTCAAAAAATGCAAAGGGGGTGAATGCTTTAGCAAGGCACTGTATATTAGGGACATGGAGTAGGAGGAATTAAGATGTTGTCTCATGTGATTATCCTGGGGAAAGGTAAGATCAACCAGCCGTAAACGGGAAATGAAATGCATAGCAAAACTTCGCACTTGTAAGTAGGCAAATAGAGGGAAATTAAGGGTTAGACATTTCTGTTTGTGTTGAGACAGGCTAAGTACCACAGAGCAGTCACTATTCAGGCATTGAAATATCATTCGGGGGTTTTGGAGATATAGATTTAACAATTGTGTCCGCCTCCCTACCTTGGAAAGCAGGATTAGATAAAAGAGGCTGGAACAATGAGTTGGCCAATACGTTTCCTTAGCCGAGTCCAAGCCCTATGAGGGTTGGAGAGTAATGAATTCAGATGCAGTTTAATTAATAAATCACAATTTGGTAACAGATTTTTCCAGAGTCCGATTGACATAGTTATCACCGCCCCCAATCTAAGGCGTACCTATGATTGGTTGCTAGAGAGTAGTCCTCCGGACAGGGCAGATTTATACCCCCAAGCAAAGTTGGTTGTTTCAATTTAAATAGCGCGATGTGTGGGCGTTTATTTGGCCAGATAAATTTGGTAAAGGCTCTATTGTGTGTATGTCTCGCTTAGACAATAAAAACGGAAGCATTTGGATCGGGTAGAGTAGGCAAGGGAATGAGACCACTTTATACAAGTGACATCTGCCCAAATAGGAAATCAGTAAGTGTGGCCATCATGCAAAATCATCTACCATGTTACTGATGAAGTAAGAAAAATGTAAGGAGTATAATTCAGAGATTAGGCAGAAAGCGCAAACCAAAATATGTGATATGACCAGTTGCCCCTATAAATGGGAACGTGTTACCCCAGCCGTGTCTCGCCAGTGAGCACAATGCCTCCGTTTTATTAAAATTAACCAAAAAGCTGGACACAAAATTGAAATCCTTTTATCACGTTTAATAAAGAAGGAAACGCTGCTATGGGGTCAGTGAAGTAGAGCAGTGAAAGCAGAAACTTATGGTGTACGGTACGACTCCTATCCCTCCTGTATACATGTACCAATTAATGAAGCAAGGGCCAGATGAAATAGTAGGGGGGAAAGAGGACAACCTTGCCGCGTGCCTCTATACAGTTTAAATGAGGGTGTGTTCAGATCATCAATCGTAAGGTGTGCCTGAGGGTCTGTATAGAGCGATGGAAATACCCTAAGAAAGTCCCCTCTGAAGTATGGAGAACTCGGAGCAGGTGAGACCACGAGACAGGTAACTACACGAGCTTTGCTGCAGGCCGAAGCACCAGAACTGTGTATTGCTGTTACCAGTGTACGGACCGTTGGTGGGGGGGCCCGCGGTGGCTGCGACTCGGACGCAGCGGGTAACTCCCTGCCAGAGCGCAGGAGCTGTGCTGCCAGGGAGCTACTCGCCGGGTGCAAAAGCATCACCGCCGTGCAATCCTTTTGCACCAATGCGGGGGAGGGGATGGGTAGGTCCGGACATGCGGGGTGGACTAGCCTTGTACTGGGCATACCCCGCATGTTTGAGAACTTGATCGTAGATGTGCTATCTACCATGGGATCTGAATTAGGCCCCTTGTGCACTGAAGTTCTAGTTTTCATGATCCCAGTTTGACCAGGATGTAAGATACGTTGAAATACTAATTGAACAACTTCTGATTCAGGAGGGAAATAGGCCGATAAGATCGGACAAATCTGGGGTCTTTACCAGGCTTTGGGAAAACAAAAATTCGAGCATTATTAAATCCTGATGGCGGAGGGTTTCCTCGCAACAATGAATTGAAAAGAGCTGGTAGCGGTATCAAATAAGGAGCTAGCATTCGGTAATACTCCGCCCCAAACCCATCTGGGCCAAGTGATTTTCCGCTATGCAATTATATAATTATTTAAGCAACTCCCATTTTGGTAAACTGAGTATTTAGCAACTTACATTTTCTGGAGACATACTCCATGATCTGTCCACGAATCACTTGCAATTAATGTTGGATTAATAAATATAGGTCTGTCATGGATTCTTTAACTTAATTAGTAACCTGTAGTAACTAGTATTTAAGGCTCACATTCCGTTCCCATGGATGAGCCTTCAGATGAGTTAATCCTCAGAGAATTACAGCAACATTGCAAATTTGCATCAGTGCGGTGTGATAGGGATAAAACAAGTTAGTCATAGACTCCATTTTGTACAGGTTCTGTCTTGCTTATTCATAACAACTTTGATTCCAATTAACAGTTAAAAATCTATTTGTAGCCAGCACTATGCTTAGAAGCAGTCGCTTGTAGAAATGTTTTTCATAGGTTTAGGAATGTGACCTTCCAAAGCGGAAGGACTCCCTACAGGTTCTCACTGCTCTGTGTGTAATAAGTGTGAGGACAATGAATATTGGGGGTAATTCTGACCTGATCGTTGCTGTGCATTTTCTCACAGGCTGCGTCAGGTCTGAACTGCGCATGCGTATACACCGCAAAGTGCAGGCGCGACGGACTGCAGCAATGGGGAGCGCCGGTGAGCGACGGGATAGTGTGAAAAATCTGAACACACCGGCAATCGCAAGGAGATTGACAGGAAGAGGGCGTTTGTGGGTGGCAACTGACTTTTTAAGGAGTGTCCGGGAAAACGCAGGAGGGACCAGACATTTGGAGGGAGGGTTTCTGACGTCAGCTCCGGCCCTGCTCATCGCAGCGGCTAAGTAAGTCCTGGGCTGAACAGAAACAGCACAAACTTATGTTTGTTCAGTTCTGCAACAAATGCGATCGCACAACTGCACACAGCTAATACCCTCCCCCTGTAGGCGGCGACTACCTGATCGCAGGGATGTAAAAAACGCACTCTAGCTATCAAGTCTGAATTACCCCCATTGTTTGAATTTAAAAGCTTAAGGCTTGCACCTGCGCAGTATCATTTCCAGGACTTGGCTGGACGCCCAGACATGGTGGACCTTGGTATTATGTTCAGAATAAGATAAGAAAACTAATTGTCAATTTGCCTAGCTTCTCCCATGAGAAGATGCAAACTTAGGGGGGTGGACCTTGCGGGCAGAGGAGACGGATGTGCCGCTGCTGTGCGCTGGAGCTTCTCTACTTCAAACACCTGGAGAGAGAAAGCTACGGGGACCCAAGGCACACTGCCCGCACTCCTAACTGGCCAGTACAGCACTGTGGACTGACAGGTAGGCACGGGGAACACAGGACTCAGTTCCTGCAGGTTGCTGCCTACTGTCCCGTGTGAAGCCACGACCTCTCGTACGGAGCTCTGCTCTGGGACTCAAGCTATACACACCGATGGGTGTGCGACCTAACGCGGTGGCCTCACGGGGACTTGTGGGGGCTCTGCTAGATGGCAGCGACTGAGGGCCTGGATGGCGCTGCGGCGCAACTCCCGGAGGTACAGCTCACATATCAGGGAGTAGGATCACCCCCGCCCCCCCTCCTTGTCTGTGTTCCTGGCTGCACTTCTGCTCACTGGTAACTACGCTGCACCAGGAGGCCCCTTACCTTTTCCTTTCCACACACCAAGGAGGTGTTGTGAGGAGGAGCATTTGTCAGGGGAATACTTGGGTGCCTTTCACAAGTCGGATAGCTGCTGGCTAGCCAAGCTGTCTGACTAATACTCTGGAATACAATATCAGTGTTTGACTCGATACACTTCATTTATCTTCATGTGTTTTGTGTATACTGCTGTAGTGGATATGGATAAATATGTGGAAAGACCGACGAGAGGCCTTAAGGGTGGTCAGGCGGGCAAGGGCCTTGGCAAAGATACTTCGCCTGTAGGTTCCCCTTCTTCTCCCAGTGTGAAACTGAGAGAAATTGATGGGGATCAACCGCCTGATGCTGCTTCTTCGGCCGTCACTGGCTCCTTAACTTCACACGAGCTTACCACTCTCCTGGCCTTGCTTCTGCACCAGCAGTTAGCGCCCCTGAAGTATTCCATAGATTCTGCTCTTACCCAACTCACAAAACACTATCAGCGTCTCTCTGAAGCAGAGCAATGCATTTCGGATTTAGAAGATGACCTTTTGACAGCCAAGGCCACCTTGACTGACCAGGAGAAGATGGTGATATCCATGGCGGACAATTTGGAAGATTTAGAAAATAGAAGTAGTCTAAATAATATACGCATTGTCGGCCTACCGGAATCTGTCAAACATGCAGATCTGATGCCACTGGTCTATGAATGGTTGCCGCAAGAATTGGGGTGTGTCCCCGCTGGTTCCTCGTTGCTGGTGGAAAGAGTACACCGTGTGGGCCCTGACAGGCAGGTGTCACGGGATTGCCCTCACCCGGTGATATTGAGTTTGTCTGTTGGAAGCTTATTGTAAATGTGCGGATCATCGCCATCGGGGTGCAACGCTATTGCTATTTCAGGAGTTTTCTTATATGGTGGCAATGAAACTAAGGGAATTTGCAGCAGCTTGTAAGAAATTATTAAAAATGAGATGTCGCTTCTCACTCATGTATCCTGCAAAACTTTAACAATGGGAAACCCCATTTTTTCGATTCTCCACAGGCGGCTAAAAACTTTGCGGACTCTCTCTCATTGCGACCATCACCACACAGATCGGATGAGGACGGAGAGATATGATCAAAGTTTCTCTGACGTCCTAAGTGGATGCTGGGACTCCGTAAGGACCATGGGGATAGCGGCTCCGCAGGAGACTGGGCACAACTATAAAGAAAGCTTTAGGTCTAACTGGTGTGCACTGGCTCCTCCCACTATGACCCTCCTCCAGTTAGAATCTTGTGCCCGGCTGAGCTGGATGCACACTAGGGGCTCTCCTGAGCTCCTAGAAAGAAAGTATATTTTAGGTTTTTTTATTTTACAGTGAGATCTGCTGGCAACAGACTCACTGCAGCGAGGGACTAAGGGGAGAAGAAGCGAACCTACCTAACTGGTGGTAGCTTGGGCTTCTTAGGCTACTGGACACCATTAGCTCCAGAGGGATCGAACACAGGACCCGACCTCGATCGTTCGGTCCCGGAGCCGCGCCGCCGGCCCCCTTACAGAGCCAGAAGCAAGAAGTGTTCCGGAAAATCGGCGGCAGAAGACTTCTGTCTTCAACAAGGTAGCGCACAGCACTGCAGCTGTGCGCCATTGCTCCTCATGCACACCTCACACTCCGGTCACTGATGGGTGCAGGGCGCTGGGGGGGGGCGCCCTGAGGGCAATATAATACACCTTGGCTGGCAAATCTACACCATATATAGTCAGGAAGGCTATATAGGTGTAAAAATACCCCTGCCAGAATTCCAGAAAAAGCGGGAGAAGTCCGCCGGAAAAGGGGCGGGGCCATCTCCCTCAGCACACTGGCGCCATTTTTCCCTCAGCTCCTCTGGAAGGACGCTCCCTGGCTCTCCCCTGCAGTGTCAAGCTACATAAGGGTAAAAAAGAGAGGGGGGGCACTAAATTTAGGCGCAGTATGTGTGTATATATATATATATATATATATATATGTATATGTATGTATATATATATATATATATATATATATATATAATATAAGCAGCTATAAGGGAAAAAACACTCATTTATAGTGGGATCCCTGTGTTATATAGCGCTCTGGTGTGTGCTGGCATACTCTCTCTCTGTCTCCCCAAAGGGCTTTGTGGGGTCCTGTCCTCTGTCAGAGCATTCCCTGTGTGTATGCGGTGTGTCGGTACGGCTGTGTCGACATGTTTGACGAGGAGGCTTATGTGGAGGCGGAGCAGATGCCGATAAATGTGATGTCACCCCCTGCGGGGTCGACACCTGAGTGGATGGTTCTGTGGAAGGAATTACGCGACAGTGTCGACTACTTGCATAAAAGGTTTGACGACATACCAAATATGGGACAGCCGGCTTCTCAGCCTGTGCCTGCCCAGGCGTCTCAAAAGCCATCAGGGGCTCTAAAACGCCCGCTACCTCAGATGGCAGACACAGATGTCGACACGGATACTGACTCCAGTGTCGACGACGATGAGACTAATGTATCTTCCAATAGGGCCACACGTTATATGATTGAGGCAATGAAAAATGTGTTGCATATTTCTGATGTTACCCCGGGTACCACAAAAAAGGGTATTATGTTTGGAGAGAAAAAACTACCAGTTGTTTTTCCTCCATCTGAGGAATTAAATGAAGTGTGTGAAGAAGCGTGGGCTTTCCCTGATAAGAAACTGGTAATTTCTAAGAGGTTACTAATGGCGTACCCTTTCCCGCCAGAGGAAAGGTCACGTTGGGAGACGTCCCCTCTAGGGTGGATAAAGCGCTCACACGCTTGTCAAAGAAGGTGGCACTACCGTCTCCGGATACGGCCGCCCTGAAGGAATCTGCTGATCGAAAGCAGGAGGCTATCCTGAAGTCTATATATACACACTCAGGTGTTATACTGAGACCAGCTATTGCTTCAGCATGGATGTGCAGTGCTGCAGCTGCGTGGTCAGATTCCCTGTCGGAAAATATTGATACCCTAGACAGGGACACTATATTGCTAACCGTAGAGCATATTAAAGACGCAGTCTTATACATGAGAGATGCACAGAGGGATATTTGCCGGCTGGCATCTAAAATAAGTGCAATGTCCATTTCTGCCAGGAGAGGGTTATGGACTCGGCAGTGGACAGGAGATGCAGATTCTAAAAGGCACATGGAAGTTTTGCCTTATAAGGGTGAGGAGTTGTTCGGGGATGGTCTCTCGGACCTCGTTTCCACAGCAACAGCTGGGAAGTTTACATTTTTACCCCATGTTCCCTCACAGCCAAAAAAAGCACCGTATTATCAGGTACAGTCCTTTCGGCCCAATAAGGGCAAGCGGGTTAAAGGCGCGTCCTTTCTGCCCAGAGGCAGAGGTAGAGGGAAAAAGCTGCAGCATACAGCCAGTTCCCAGGAGCAGAAGTCCTCCCCCGCTTCCTCTAAGTCCACAGCATGACGCTGGGGCTCCACAGGCGGAGCCAGGTACGGTGGGGGCCCGTCTCAAAAATGTCAGCGATCAGTGGGCTCGCTCACGGGTGGATCCCTGGATCTTTCAAGTAGTATCTCAGGGGTACAAGCTGGAATTCGAGACGTCTCCCCCCCGCCGTTTCCTCAAATCTGCCTCCCCAACAACTCCCTCAGGCAGGGAGGCAGTGTTAGAGGCAATTCACAAGCTGTATTCCCAGCAGGTGATAGTAAAGGTGCCCCTACTTCAACAAGGACGGGGTTACTATTCCACAATGTTTGTGGTACCGAAACCGGACGGTTCGGTGAGACCCATTTGAAATTTGAAATCCTTGAACACGTATATAAAAAAAAATCAAGTTCAAGATGGAATCGCTCAGGGCGGTTATTGCAAGCCTGGACGAGGGGGATTACATGGTATCACTGGACATCAAGGATGCTTACCTGCATGTCCCCGTTTACCATCCTCACCAGGAGTACCTCAGATTTGTGGTACAGGATTGTCATTACCAATTCCAGACGTTGCCGTTCGGTCTATCCACGGCTCCGAGGGTCTTTACCACAGAGGCCTCCTAAAACCAAAACAGGTGTTGGTGCATCACTGCACGCGGATCCTGGGAAAGATGGTAGCTTCCTACGAAGCAATTCCATTCGGCAGGTTCCATGCAAGAACCTTTCAGTGGGACCTGTTGGACAAGTGGTCCGGATCGCATCTTCAGATGCATCGGCTGATAACCCTGTCTCCAAGGACCAGGGTGTCTCTGCTGTGGTGGCTGCAGAGTGCTCATCTTCAAGAGGACCGCAGATTCGGCATACAGGACTGGGTCCTGGTGACCACGGATGCCAGCCTTCGAGGCTGGGGGGCAGTCACACAGGGAAGAAACTTCCAAGGACTATGGTCAAGTCAGGAGACTTCCCTGCACATAAATATTCTGGAGCTGAGGGCCATTTACAATGCCCTAAGTCAGGCAAAACCCCTGCTTCAAAACCAGCCGGTACTGATCCAGTCAGACAACATCACGGCGGTCGCCCATGTTAACCGACAGGGCGGCACGAGAAGCAGGACGGCGATGGCAGAAGCCACAAGGATTCTCCGATGGGCGGAAAATCACGTGTTAGCACTGTCAGCAGTGTTCATTTCGGGAGTGGACAACTGGGAAGCAGACTTCCTCAGCAGGCACGACCTCCACCCGGGAGAGTGGGGACTTCATCCAGAAGTCTTCCAACTGATTGTAAACCGTTGGGAAAGGCCACAGGTGGACATGATGGCGTCCCGCCTAAACAAAAAGCTAGAAAGATATTGCGCCAGGTCAAGAGACCCGCAGGCGATAGCTGTGGACGCTCTAGTGACACCGTGGGTGTACCGGTCGGTTTATGTGTTCCCTCCTCTTCCTCTCATACCAAAGGTACTGAGGATAATAAGGAGAAGAGGAGTAAGAACTATACTCATTGTTCCGGATTGGCCAAGAAGAGCTTGGTACCCGGAACTTCAAGATATGATGTCAGAGGACCCATGGCCTCTGCCGCTCAGACAGGACCTGCTGCAGCAGGGGCCCTGTCTGTTCCAAGACTTACCGCGGCTGCGTTTGACGGCATGGCGGTTGAACACCGGATCCTGAAGGAAAAGGGCATTCCGGAGGAAGTCATTCCTACGCTGATTAAAGCTAGGAAAGAAGTAACCGCAAACCATTATCACCGCATATGGCGAAAATATGTTGCGTGGTGTGAGGCCAGGAAGGCCCCAACGGAGGAATTTCAGCTGGGCCGTTTCCTGCACTTCCTACAGTCAGGGGTGACTATGGGCCTAAAATTGGGTTCCATTAAGGTCCAGATTTCGGCTCTATCGATTTTCTTCCAGAGAGAACTGGCTTCACTACCTGAAGTTCAGACTTTTGTTAAGGGAGTGCTGCATATTCAGCCCCTTTTTGTGCCTCCAGTGGCACCTTGGGATCTCAACGTGGTGTTGGATTTCCTAAAGTCACATTGGTTTGAGCCACTTAAAACCGTGGAATTGAAATATCTCACGTGGAAAGTGGTCATGTTGTTGGCCTTGGCTTCGGCCAGGCGTGTATCAGAATTGGCGGCTTTGTCATGTAAAAGCCCTTATCTGATTTTCCATATGGATAGGGCAGAATTGAGGACTCGTCCCCAGTTTCTTCCTAAAGTGGTATCAGCCTTTCATCTGAACCAACCTATCGTGGTGCCTGGGGCTACTACAGACTTGGAGTCTTCCAAGTTGTTGGACGTAGTCAGGGCCCTGAAAATCTATGTTTCCAGGACAGCTGGAGTCAGAAAGACTGACTCGCTATTTATCCTGTATGCGCCCAACAAGTTGGGTGCACCTGCTTCAAAGCAGACTATTGCTCGCTGGATCTGTAGTACGATTCAGCTTGCACATTCTGCGGCTGGACTGCCGCATCCTAAATCAGTGAAAGCCCATTCCACGAGGAAGGTGGGCTCTTCTTGGGCGGCTGCCCGAGGGGTCTCGGCTTTACAACTTTGCCGAGCAGCTACTTGGTCGGGGTCAAACACATTTGCTAAATTCTACAAGTTTGACACCCTGGCTGAGGAGGACCTAGAGTTTGCCCATTCGGTGCTGCAGAGTCATCCGCACTCTCCTGCCCGTTTGGGAGCTTTGGTATAATCCCCATGGTCCTTACGGAGTCCCAGCATCCACTTAGGACGTCAGAGAAAATAAGAATTTACTCACCGGTAATTCTATTTCTCGTAGTCCGTAGTGGATGCTGGGCGCCCATCCCAAGTGCGGATTGTCTGCAATACTTGTATATAGTTATTGTTTAACTAAAGGGTTATTGTTGAGCCATCTGTTGAGAGGCTCAGTTGTTGTCATACTGTTAACTGGGTATTGTATCACGAGTTATACGGTGTGATCGGTGTGGCTGGTATGAGTCTTACCCGGGATTCTAAATCCTTCCTTATTGTGTCAGCTCTTCCGGGCACAGTATCCTAACTGAAGTCTGGAGGAGGGTCATAGTGGGAGGAGCCAGTGCATACCAGTTAGACCTAAAGCTTTCTTTATAGTTGTGCCCAGTCTCCTGCGGAGCCGCTATCCCCATGGTCCTTACGGAGTCCCAGCATCCACTACGGACTACGAGAAATAGAATTACCGGTGAGTAAATTCTTATTTTTACTGGGTTATATCCTTTCTTATTCATTCTTCTTCAGATATTTCTACTTAAGTGGTTGAAGTATTTTTCCTTACGTAAATACTGCTGGTGTATTGCTGAATGTATGTTCCTATTCTATGTTTTCTATGTGTTCCCCTTGAACCTCCTCCTCTGGCCCTTCTATATGTTTTTATGATTTAGGCATTCCGCTGGATTGCCCTTTTGGGTCCTGAAAACGTTTAAACTGTTTTGTCACTGGATTATTTGGTTTCTTGTTCTAATATTTCGGTGTATATATATATGTATGTGTGTGTATATGTATATATATGTATATGTATGTATGTATATATATGTGTGTGTGTGTGTGTGTATATATATATATATATATATATATATATATATATATATATATATATATTTAACGCAACACCCTAGGTATATATGTTTTTGTCCATGCTCACTCACTGGGACGGGCCGCACTCAGCTACGTATACATATATTGACTATTTTATAGCCTAGGGTGGGTTTAGGATAACATGGTCACTTTGGTTGATAGCTCCACAAGGATTCAATCCTCAATAAAGTTTGTCTCTTGGAATGTAGGGGGGCTTAACACTTTGCGTCTCCTGATATGGGAGTTAACATATTTGAAACTTCTCAAGCCAGACATTGCGTTCTTACAGGAGACCCACTAGGATGTGAAAGACCCTTATGTACTTAGGGGACCCTGGATTGGTGAATTTCAAACTGCTTCATTCACAAACAAGCAAGGGGGTTTTTTACATTTCTCTATCGTCCTAGTGGATGCTGGGGTTCCTGAAAGGACCATGGGGAATAGCGGCTCCGCAGGAGACAGGGCACAAAAAGTAAAGCTTTAGGATCAGGTGGTGTGCACTGGCTCCTCCCCCTATGACCCTCCTCCAAGCCTCAGTTAGATTTTTGTGCCCGGCCGAGAAGGGTGCAATCTAGGTGGCTCTCCTAAAGAGCTGCTTAGAAAAGTTTAGCTTAGGTTTTTTATTTTACAGTGAGTCCT
Source organism: Pseudophryne corroboree (assembly GCF_028390025.1). Taxonomy (NCBI): domain Eukaryota; kingdom Metazoa; phylum Chordata; class Amphibia; order Anura; family Myobatrachidae; genus Pseudophryne; species Pseudophryne corroboree. The sequence goes on from NC_086451.1 coordinate 492,973,864, forward strand.
GCTGGCAACAGGATCACTGCAACGAGGGACTTAGGGGAGAAGAAGTGAACTCACCTGCGTGCAGGATGGATTGGCTTCTTGGCTACTGGACATTAGCTCCAGAGGGACGATCACAGGTACAGCCTGGATGGTCACCGGAGCCTCGCCGCCGGCCCCCTTGCAGATGCTGAAACGAGAAGAGGTCCAGAATCGGCGGCAGAAGACTCCTCAGTCTTCTTAAGGTAGCGCACAGCACTGCAGCTGTGCGCCATTTTCCTCTCAGCACACTTCACACGGCAGTCACTGAGGGTGCAGGGCGCTGGGAGGGGGGGCGCCCTGGGAGGCAAATGAAAACCTTTTTTGGCTAAAAATACCTCACATATAGCCTCCGGGGGCTATATGGAGATATTTAACCCCTGCCAGAATCCGTTAAGAGCGGGAGACGAGGCCGCCGAAAAAGGGGCGGGGCCTATCTCCTCAGCACACAGCGCCATTTTCCCTCACAGAAAGGCTGGAGGGAAGGCTCCCAGGCTCTCCCCTGCACTGCACTACAGAAACAGGGTTAAAACAGAGAGGGGGGGCACTAATTTGGCGTTAGAAATATATAAAAAAGATGCTATAAGGGAAAACACTTATATAAGGTTGTCCCTATATAATTATAGCGTTTTTGGTGTGTGCTGGCAAACTCTCCCTCTGTCTCCCCAAAGGGCTAGTAGGTCCTGTCCTCTATCAGAGCATTCCCTGTGTGTGTGCTGTGTGTCGGTACGTGTGTGTCGACATGTATGAGGACGATGTTGGTGAGGAGGCGGAGCAATTGCCTGTAATGGTGATGTCACTCTCTAGGGAGTCGACACCGGAATGGATGGCTTATTTAGGGAATTACGTGATAATGTCAACACGCGCCAAGGTCGGTTGACGAAATGAGACGGCCGACAAACAATTAGTACCGGTCCAGACGTCTCAAAAACACCGTCAGGGGTTTTTTAAAACGCCCGTTTACTTTAGTCGGTCGACACAGACACAGACAGGGACACTGAATCCAGTGTCGACGGTGAATAAACAAACGTATTCCTTATTAGGGCCACACGTTAAGGGCAATGAAGGAGGTGTTACATATTTCTGATACTACAAGTACCACAAAAGAGGGTATTATGTGGGATGTGAAAAAAACTACCGTAGTTTTTCCTGAATCAGATAAATTAAATGAAGTGTGTGATGATGCGTGGGTTCCCCCCGATAGAAAATATGGGCGGTATACCCTTTCCCGCCAGAAGTTAGGGCGCGTTGGGAAACACCCCTTAGGGTGGATAAGGCGCTCACACGCTTATCAGAACAAGTGGCGGTACCGTCTATAGATAGGGCCGTCCTCAAGGAGCCAGCTGACAGGAGGCTGGAAAAATATCATAAAAAGTATATACACACATACTGGTGTTATACTGCGACCAGCGATCGCCTCAGCCTGGATGTGCAGAGCTGGGGTGGCTTGGTCGGATTCCCTGACTAAAAATATTGATACCCTTGACAGGGACAGTATTTTATTGACTATAGAGCATTTAAAGGATGCATTTCTATATATGCGAGATGCACAAAGGGATATTTGCACTCTGGCATCAAGAGTAAATGCGATGTCCATATCTGCCAGAAGATGTTTATGGACACGACAGTGGTCAGGTGATGCAGATTCCAAACGGCACAAAGGTGTATTGCCGTATAAAGGAAGAGGAGTTATTTGGGGTCGGTCCATCGGACCTGGTGGCCACGGCAACTGCTGGAAAATCCGCCGTTTTTACCCTAAGTCACATCTCTGCAGAAAAAGACACCGTCTTTTCAGCCTCAGTCCTTTCGTCCCTATAAGAGTCATATCTGCCCAGGGATAGAGGAAAGGGAAGAAGACTGCAGCAGGCAGCCCATTCCCAGGAACAGAAGCGTTTCCACCGCTTCTGACAAGCTCTCAGCATGACGCTGAGACCGTACAGGACCCCTGGATCCTACAAGTAGTATCCCAGGGGTACAGTTTGGAATGTCGAGACGTTTCCCCTGCGCAGGCTCCTGAAGTCTGCTTTACCAAGGTCTCCCTCCGACAGGGAGGCAGTATGGGAAAAAATTCACGAGCTGTATTCCCAGCAGGTGATAATTAAATTACCCCTCCTACAACAAGAAAAGGGGTATTATTCCACACTATATTGTGGTACTGAAGCCAGAAGGCTAGGTGAGACTTATTCTAAATCTAAAAAAATTTGAACACTTACAAAGGTTCAAATCAAGATGGAGTCACTCAGAGCAGTGATAACGAACCGGGATCCATGTTCCAAATTTGCCCTTATCACTAAGGGTACCTCAGGTTCGTGGTACAGAACTGTCACTATCAGTTTCAGACGCTGCCGTTTGGATTGTCTACGGCACCCCGGGTCTTTACCAAGGTAATGGCCGAAATGATGGTTCTTCTTCGAAGAAAAGGCGTCTTAATTATCCCTTACTTGGACGATCTCCTGATAAGGGCAAAGTCCAGGGAACAGTTGGAGGTCGGAGTAGCACTATCTCGGATACTGTTACAACAGCAGGGGTGGATTCTAAATATTCCAAAATCGCAGCTGATCCCGACAACAAGTCTCCTGTGCTTAGGGATGATTCTGGACACAGTCCAGAAAAAGGTGTTTCTCCCGGAAGAGAAAGCCAGGGAGTTATCCGAGCTAGTCAGGAACCTCCTAAAATCAGTGCATCATTGCACAAGGGCCATGGTAAAAAAAAAAAAAAAAATGGTGACTTCCTTCGAAGCAATTCCAGTCGGCAGATTTCATGCAAGAACTTTTCAGTGGGATCTGCTGGACAAATGGTCCGGATCGCATCTTCAGATGCATCAGCGGATAACCCTATATCCAAGGACAAGGGTGTCTCTCCTGTGGTGGTTACAGAGTGCTCATCTTCTAGAGGGCCGCAGATTCGGCATTCAGTTTTGGATGTTGGTGACCACGGAGGCCAGCCCGAGAGGCTGGGGAGCAGTCACACAAGGAAAAAATTTCCAGGGAGTGTGATCAAGTCTGGAGATTTTTCTCCACATAAATATAGCTAAGGGTAAATTTATAATGCTCTAGGCTTAGCAAGACCTCTGCTTCAAGGTCAGCCGGTATTGATCCAGTGGGATAAAACATCACGGCAGTCGCCCACGTAAATAGACAGGGCGGCACAAGAAGCAGGAGGGCAGTGGCAAAAACTGCAAGGACTTTTCGCTGGGCGGAAAATCATGTGATAGCACTGTCAGCAGTGTTTCATTCCGGGAATGGAAACTGGGAAGCAGACTTCCTCAGTAGGCACGACCTCCACCCGGCAGAGTGGGAACTTCATGGGGAAGTTTTCCACATAATTGTAAACCGTTGGGAATTACCAAAGGTGGACATGATGGCGTCCCGTCTGAACAAAAAACGGGACAGGTATTGCGCCAGGTTAAGAGACCCTCAGGCAATAGCTGTGGACGGTCTGGTAACACCGTGGGTGTACCAGTCGGTGTATGTGTTCCATCCTCTGCTTTTCATACCTAAGGTACTGAGAATTATAAGACGTAGAGGAGTAAGAACTATACTCATGGCTCCGGATTGGCCAAGAAGGACTTGGTACCCGGAACTTCAAGAGATGCTCACAGAGGACTTATGGCCTCTGCCGCTAAGAAGGGACTTGTTTCAGCAAGTACCATGTCTGTTCCAAGACTTACCGCAGCTGCGTTTGACGGCATGGCGGTGGAACGCCGGATCCTAAGGGAAAAGGCATTCAGGAAGAGGTCATTCCTACCCTGGTCAAAGCCAGAAAGGAGGTGACCGCACAACATTATCACCACATGTGGCGAAAATATGTTGCGTGGTGTGAGGCCAGGAAGGCCCCACGAAGAAATTTCAACTCGGTCGATTCCTGCATTTCCTGCAAACAGGAGTGTCTATGGGCCTCAAATTGGGGTCCATTAAGGTTCAAATTTCGGCCCTGTCGATTTTTCTTCCAGAAAGAATTGGCTTCAGTTCCTGAAGTCCAGAAGTTTGTCAAGGGAGTATTGCATATACAACCCCCTTTTGTGCCTCCAGTGGCACTGTGGGATCTCAACGTAGTTCTGGGATTCCTCAAAACACATTGGTTTAAAACCAGTCAAATCTGTGGATTTGAAGCATCTCACATGAAAAGTGAACATGCTCTTGGACCTGGCCTGGACCAGGCGAGTGTCAAATTGGTGGTTTTTTTCTCAAAAAAGCCCATATCTGTTTGTCCTTTCGGACAGGGCAGAGCTGCGGACTCGTCCCCAGTTCTCTCCCTAAGGTGGTGTCAGTGTTTCACCTGAACCAGCTTATTGTGGTGTCTTGCGCCTACTAGGGACTTGGAGGACTCCAAGTTGCTAGATGTGGTCAGGGCCCTGAAAATATAGGTTCCAGGACGGCTGGAGTCAGGAAAACTGACTTGCTGTTATCCTGTATGCACCCAACAAACTGGGTGCTCTTGCTTTTAAGCAGACTTTTGCGAGTTGGATGTGTAATACAATTCAGCTTGCACATTTTGTGGCAGGCCTGCCACAGCCAAAATATGTAAATGCCCATTCCACAAGGAAGGTGGGCTCATCTTGGGCGGCTGCCCGAGGGGTCTCGGCTTTACAACTTTGCCGAGCGGCTATTTAGTCAGGGGCAAACACGTTTGTAAAATCCTACAAATTTGATACCCTGGCTGGGGAGGACCTGGAGTTCTCTCATTCGGTGCTGCAGAGTCATCCGCACTCTCCCGCCCGTTTGGGAGCTTTGGTATAATCCCCATGGTCCTTTCAGGAACCCCAGCATCCACTAGGACGATAGAGAAAATAAGAATTTACTTACCGATAATTCTATTTCTCGGAGTCCGTAGTGGATGCTGGGCGCCCATCCCAAGTGCGGATTATCTGCATTACTTGTACATAGTTACAAAAATCGGGTTATTATTGTTGTGAGCCATCTTTTCAGAGGCTCCGCTGTTATCATACTGTTAACTGGGTTCAGATCACAGGTTGTACAGTGTGATTGGTGTGGCTGGTATGAGTCTTACCCGGGATTCATAAATCCTTCCTTATTGTGTACGCTCGTCCGGGCACAGTACCTAACTGAGGCTTGGAGGAGGGTCATAGGGGGAGGAGCCAGTGCACACCACCTGATCCTAAAGCTTTACTTTTTGTGCCCTGTCTCCTGCGGAGCCGCTATTCCCCATGGTCCTTTCAGGAACCCCAGCATCCACTACGGACTCCGAGAAATAGAATTATCGGTAAGTAAATTCTTATTTTGTTTACAAAACACTTACCATATACCATCAGAGATACCTGGTCTGATCCAGACGGCCATTTTCTTTTTATTAAAAATTCTCTTCTAGGTTCCCTGTACACATTGGCGGCGATATATGCCACGACGGGCTCCACTAAGCCATTTTTCACTTTTTTATATTCAAAATTACAATCTTGGGCAGATGGGGCAATATTGCTAGGTGGTGATTGTAATTGTGTTATATCTAGGGGCTTGTATAGATCCTCTGGTCTGTGTGTGGGCGGGATGACTCCTCTTTGACCTTGCTGATGGACTCATTGAGGCTGTGTGATCCATGGAGATGCCAACACCCGATTTCACGCGAGTATACATTTTATTCCCACCCACACCATACGTCTTCACGGATAGATTTTTGGTTACTCTTGGATACATTATATAATAGAGTAGTTGCTACAGGTATAGATCTTATTGCACTTTCTGACAATGCCCCGGTTTGGGTTACCCTTTCTATTACAATTTGGAGGTTTCCTGTCTATCTCGCTCAGTCTACTGATTTCCGTAATCACTTGGTAACAGCATTTTGTAATTATGAGAAGGATAATGAAGGTCATCTTGGTGACGTTCATTTGTTTTGGGCTGCGGCGAAACTGGTGATTCGAGGCCAAATCATGGAATATGTGACCAGGAAACGTAAACGGCTTTCGAAGGTGATTGAGGAACATAGTAGATCATTAACAGTGGCATACGATGCTATGCTATTGTCGGATTCCGATGAATCTCAACGAGAACATTTAGATGCAAAGCACTCGTATGATGCTCTATGTACCGAACGGACCCAATTCAAACATGATATTCAGCGTAGTAAGTAATATCGTGGCTGCAATATTATCAGGGAAATTGCTTGCTAATTTAGTTTGTTCCCAGTCCACCCTCTCACGTATTCTTAAAATATTCTTCTGGCTGGTCCTCCAGTCACGGACTCCTTAGGTATTTTGAATAAATTTCAGACTTATTACCTCCATCTGACTGTCCGTCGGACAATTTCTTTCTAGAGCGGACCTACCTGTTCTTACTCAAGCAGAAAGAGACTTGCTGACTGCACCAGTAACAGACGCGGAATTGTCCTTTTTTATTAAATCCTTAACAAAAGGTAAATCCTCAGGCCCAGATGGTTTTGGGGAAGAATATTATCAACTACTGCAGGAGCATCAGTTGCGACACCTACTCACATTATGTAATTCACTACTTACTGGAGAGCAACCCCTCTCAAATTTTACCAAGGCTAGGATCATAGTTTTCCCGAAACCAGGAAAGGACGCCACGCAGGTCCAATCTTATAGGCCTATCTCCTTATTAAATCAGGACTTGAAATTATTCGCCAAATGATTGGCACAGCGAATGCAAAACTTTCTCCCTCGCTTACTGCATCCAGCCCAGAACGGTTTTGTAAAGGGCAGAACTTCTGAGCATAATGTACGTATGTTGGTGGCTACTCTGCACCGCTATCACCAATTGGGTAATCTGGAAGCCATAATTGTCAGTTGTGACGCCGATAAGGCTTATAGGCCCTACACACTGGCCGATTTTCTGAAAGATATGAACGATCTCGTTCATAAATGAACGAGAACTCGTTCATATCTTTCAGTGTGGAGACTCCAGCGATGAACGATGCGCGGCCCCGCGCTCGTTCATCGCTGGTCTCCCGTCGGCTGTGCATGCAGGCCAATATGGACGATCTCGTCCATATTTGCCTGCACTTCAATGCAGCCGGGTGACGGGGGGAGTGAAGAAACTTCACTCCCCCCGTCACTGCCGCCGGGTCGCTTGTCGGTCGTATCGGGCACCTCGGCGGCGCATCGTGATATGTGTAGGGCCCATTAGAGTTTCCCGGTCACATCTTCCGAATACTCCACGCTCAACAGTTTGGCCCGTATTTTTTAGGAATATTCAAAATGTTGTATTCACACCCGGTGGCCCGTTTGACAATTAATGGATTGAACTCGATGCTTTTTACATTGTCCAGGGGAACTCGCCAGGGCTGCCCGCTTTCGCCACTCCTATTTAACTTGCCATTAGATCGGCTAATTAGAGTATTTTTCAAAGATACCACGTGGCAAGGTGTACAGGTTGGTGCTATAGAGATAAAGGTGTCGGCTTTCGCAGACGACTTACTTTTGTAACTAAGCAACCTGAAACAGGCGCGTCCTAGTCTACAAGGCATTCCCGCTAGTGTCAGGTTTTCTTATTACTTCTAATAAAACAGAAGCCTTAGCGCTATGTACTGATGCTAAATCGGGTTGGGGCTCCTAGTTTCCTTTTCGCTGGGCTCGGGCCAACTACTATATTTAGGTTTAAGGTTCCCTAGTGATTTAACTATTATCTATTCAATCAATTCTTCACATTTTATAGCCCAAATGTTTAAAGATTTTGAAGAATGGAAGCCCCTACCGTTATCCTATATTGGACGCTGACATTTATTTAACATGATTGTGACAGGACGGTACCGTACGGAAGCACTCGCCGCTTGCCGCGTCCCGTCGACTGCTCACAGAATGGAAGGTCAAGCCGCACGAGGCCTGACCACATAGGGGATTCCCGCTTACCGTCAGTAACCGCCTGTTACTGACTCCACCCACTACGCTGTGGGCGGGTTCTCGCTGCCACCACCAAACTCCTAACCTGCCGTGGCGTTTGGAACCACGGTTCTGCTCTGTATGTGCCGACGCACTGCCTTACCACAGCTGTGTGGTGCTGACGAATCCCCACTAGCCACTTGCTAGGCCTCTACCGGTAGCTGGCGGAAGGCGGAGCTTGGAGACGTCAGGTGCTTCCCTGGACAGCCGGAGAACGGGGCTAGGTTTGGCCTAACCCTGTTGGTCACAAGATGAAGCAGTCTTCTTGAGGCAAAGGTGTTTATTGCTCAAATAACCTTTAAAAAGGCTCCTCCCTATTGCTAGGGGCAACAGCATACAATCAAGATCTTTCCAGCAGAATAAGATGTTACAATACACCTGGAGGCTCACAGGCATCCTCTTTTTATCCCAGTTCTACACACAGTACCACAGGGGGGTAAGCCCTCCCTGTCTTCTCCAACCAATCAGGTTATTGCAGAAAATATAAAGAAATACAAGTTTACATTTCAAAAGTTAAGACTTAGATAAAGCACATTCCTGCTCCTCTTCATATATAACCAGACCAGTGGCTTTCCCAAACACAATCTGATTATCATCTTCCTGTCTCTTTCACAAATGTAAATGTAACTTGCATTTCAATTGCATTCACCCTCTCACACATAGACAACGTTCTTATACTGTAAATTAAACATAATCTGCATCACACATAATGCAGCCTAAGAAATGTTACATCAAACTGTTGTTACACGAAACCCACTAGTTTGCATTTGTAAAACACAATCTGATTAACATGTTCCTGTCTCTCTAACATCTCCATGCAAACCCAGTTCACTCAATATTCAGAGAAGACAGCAACAAATCCTCTCACCTGCATGTGTCTATAAAGTTACACAGAGACACATCTCAATCTCAAAGAAATGGCTTGTCTATACACCCCTTTCCAGGTGCCAGGGTCATCAGCATCTCAATTCCTAGGTGAGAAGCTTCCAAGCCATTTGTCCTCAAACGTAAATGCATTTTAAAACCAACACAGCTTACACATTCCTTCTAAGTGCTGGCATTTGCTGCAATGTAAATGTGCAATCTTACAACTGTGCCTATTGCCTTAAATATAACATTGGTGAAAACACAGTATTAAATATATTCTTAAATACCCGGTGCCTAGCACCCACACTATATTTAAAGATGGCGCTTAGCACCAGTGCACAGTTTTAAAGTGGCACCAAGCGCCCATTGTCCTGTTAAGGGCGCCGGGCACTAGGGGTTAACCCCTTCAGTGCCGCACGTGTGGCTGGTTGGTCTCTCCGGCCACACTCCTCCCCCCCCATTCAAGCGGGTCAACCAGGGACCCATGTCCCAACGATTTGGGTCCTGGTCCCGCAGTCCGTTGGGGTGAAGGGGACGCTACCTGGGATGTGTAGGCTCTGGCCTAGACAGTTCATCCATAGTGTAGTGGGCCTCTCTTCGTGGGTGCACAATGTTCAAATAGTCCACCTGAAGTCCAAGTTCAAGGCTCCACCACAAAAGTCTGTCAAATTTCCCCAAGGTAGGTTGCAGCCACCTAACAGGTGGGTGGTAAGTCACCACGGCGGGGGGCTGGTTACAAACAAGTGCCACCCAAGGTGTCCCAATTGTGGCATACCCCACCTCCCACCATAGCAGTTTTCTGCTCAAACAGGCCACAGGGTGCTCCTGCCCATATGGCTCTTTCTGGCTCGGTACTGCTCCCAGTCCGTGCAGTGGCGCAGTAGTTCGTAACGCACAGTCCTGGTCAAGAATGTGCGCCATCAGCACTGGAGCGGGTACCCGAGCCTCCTTCAATGACTGGAATGCCAACTCGCAAGCGGGTGCAAAGTCCACTGACTTGGGAATGCCCTTCCTAGCCATCTCTGTCAAGGGGTTCACTACAGGACTAAAGTCAATGACAACATGTCCGTAGGGCCTTACAGGTTCTAAGGTCAGTACCGATCTGGGTGATGTGGGACGGGGACAGCCTCTGGTTGCCTCCACCCCCTCTGGGTTGGGCCTACCCCTGTCTCCTCCCACATGGTGCCCCAGGCACTGCACCTTTGTCATACCTATCTGGCAACTGTCTGCCCTAACGGTCAGACCTGCCCTCCAATCCTCCTCCGTCGACCTATGACTCGGGAAACCTACCCTGTCACCTAGGCCTACTCCTTCCTCCTCGTCCGCTACCTGTGCCACAGTGATGGCGGCCAGACCACCAGCCTCTGGATCCTGTGTGGCATCCACTACAGGGAGGCTGCGTGTCTTCCCCGATCTACTGCGCACAGGCAGGGGACCTGCTATGTCCACAGCAACTTGCTGCAAGGGTTCTCCTATGGGCAGAGGCCCAGAGACAACACAACCGCTGGAGTGCCCCGGCTGCCAACACATGGCACCAGCCTTACATTTGGTCTGGGCGTCATCCGACATTCCAGACCAGGGTAAGCTCTGTGTCAGGCACTTCAGGGTACGGTCTGTCTCCGGGTTGCTGTCCAAAGGGGTTTCGCTGGCAACCGACACCGGTTGCGCAGGAACGTTCCCTGAGGGGACCAGTTGGACACATTCCCTATCTGGTCTATCCCCTCCCACTTTCCTGGCTACCCTGTACCTTAACCCTTCCCGCCAGGTCAAACTTCCTGCCCCAACCCTGTCAAGGCCGCTGCCAGAGTGGCGCCTCATGCCTTTTGGGGATGGGTCAGAGAGTTGAGCCTCCCTAAACTCCTGCCTGTGGCCCTCAATCTCTCCTAAATTGGGACACTCTACAGGGGGATCTAGGTGGGGACTACTAGGGTCAGTCTGGTAGGGGTCAGTCATGGAAAAATCTGTGTGGTTTCTCATACTCACCGCCGGAGTTGGCAAACCACTTGGGTCAGGAGCATCATTGGGCACCCCCACAGGATCACACGAGCTGGAACCGACATCCTCTGCGTTGCTAGTGGACGTGGGCATACCAGAGGCAAAAGGCATGCGGGGTCGATGTGCTGATCTAGCCGCTGTAATCTTTTCCTCTGGGCTGGTTGATGCTGTGGTTGGCTGTGCTGGCAGTTGTCTAGCAGCTGTAGTCTTTTCCTCTGGGCTGGGCTGTGCTGGAGTAGCTGATGTCAACGGTGGTTTTGGAACTTGACTCCGGGGAATGGCGCCAACAAACATAGTGACGATCCCACCACCCAGATCATTTCCTAGGACCACATCAGTTGGGAGACCATCCATGACGGCAACTTCTCGCAACTCTGGTCCAGCTCCTCAGTCCAGGTAGACTCTTGCCATGGGAACCGCTTTTTCTGTTCCCTCTGCCAGGGTGACCGTGGCAGTGCGACCCTGCAATACTGCAGCAGGATCTATAAGGTGGGGGCTCACCACAGTGATTGAGGCCCCAGAGTCTCTTAGGCCTTCTCCCTGCAGGGGTCCCACGTGGACTGGCTGCAGGTGCCTCCACATGTTGTGTAGGGGCTGTTTGGCCATGCAGGTGACTCTCTCCGCAGAGTGCACCTGTCTTTCGCCACACTCCATCGGACTGACTGGAGGGGGAACAGTCTCTGTAGGCTCATCTCCTCTCGTCAAACAAGCGATCCGGGCTCCAGCACTCGGATTTGGGGCACGAGTCTGGGGTGCTTGGGATGCAGGACAGTTCATCCTCAGATGTCCGATTTTCCCACAGCCGTAGCACTTCTTCTCCAGTCGTGGCACCGATGATCTCTGATCAGTTGCAGGGACGCTGCGGTGCGGTTGCTGGCCAAGAGCACCCGGGTTGGAAGATGCTTGTCTTTGGGGGTGATGAGCTGAAGAGGGGGGTCCCCTTGGTGGTACAGTCTGTTGGAGCTGGCTGCTGGCGGGGCGCTTCTGCCCCCGTGGCCGAATTGCCACATACTTGTCGGCTAATTGGGCAGCCATCTTTAAGCTGGGTGGCTCCCGATCTAGCACCCACTCCTTCACTTCCTGGGCGCACCGGCGGTAGAACTGCTCCCTGCAGATCAGGTCGATCAGTGCGTCCCACGTAGTGGCTTCCGAATCCTTCACCCACTTCACCACGTACTGCCGCAGCTGGGTGGCGAAATGCTCATGGGTGCTGCTAGGATTCTTGGGCAAGTCTCTGAACTTCTTCCTGTAAGACTCGGGAGTGATGAAGAATCGCTGGAGGAGGGCCTTCTTGACTTCGTCGTAGTTCCCACAGTCCTCCGTCGCCACTCCTCGATAGGCCTCCAAGGCCTCTCCATGCAGAGTGGGCACAAGGTGTCTCACCCACTCCGACTTGGGTAGATCGTGTAGTTTGCAAGTCCTTTCAAAAACTTGTAAATGTCCATCAATGTCCCCATCACTGTCTGCAAACTTGGCAAACTGAATACGTCCTGATCTGTGGACAACAGCTGACAACGGCTCCCGGGGTACCACGGCTTGTGATGCCCGCTCCGCATGCCACATCCGAATGACAAGCATGCGTTCTTGCTCCGTTGCCCTTTCCCCCAATTCCGCTAGCCGATCTGCTAGGGTATCCGGGTCGCCCCCCCTGGGACGTTGGGATCCTGGCCCTGCTAGGGATTGCTGGGAAACATGGCTGTTGTGAGAGAGGGCGGGGCTTGTGGTTCTCACCGGTCCTGTGCGAAGGTCCACTGTTGGGTCGTCCTCTGCGATGCTGACGCCGTCAGTGTTTTCCACCTCCACCCGATGAGACTCCTCCCAGCTCCTGAGCACCGCCTGCATGACGCTCCTGGACGCGTTGGAAGGGATATCCACACCCTTCCCCTGGCATACGATCTCCAGATCCTCCTTGGACATTCCGCTGAATTCCACCATCTTGCGCGTTCTCCTGCGCTGCAGTTACTCCTCTCCTGAGTAACTCGGCTTCTCCAATCAGGTGATGAAAAGCCGCCTGGGATTATCCCACTGCTGCCACCATTTTCTGTGACAGGACGGTACCGTACGGAAGCACTCGCCGCTTGCCGCGTCCCGTCGACTGCGCACAGAATGGAAGGTCAAGCCGCACGAGGCCTGACCACATAGGGGATTCCCGCTTACCGTCAGTAACCGCCTGTTACTGACTCCACCCACTACGCTGTGGGCGGGTTCTCGCTGCCACCACCAAACTCCTAACCTGCCGTGGCGTTTGGAACCACGGTTCTGCTCTGTATGTGCCGACGCACTGCCTTACCACAGCTGTGTGGTGCTGACGAATCCCCACTAGCCACTTGCTAGGCCTCTACCGGTAGCTGGCGGAAGGCGGAGCTTGGAGACGTCAGGTGCTTCCCTGGACAGCCGGAGAACGGGGCTAGGTTTGGCCTAACCCTGTTGGTCACAAGATGAAGCAGTCTTCTTGAGGCAAAGGTGTTTATTGCTCAAATAACCTTTAAAAAGGCTCCTCCCTATTGCTAGGGGCAACAGCATACAATCAAGATCTTTTCAGCAGAAGAAGATGTTACAATACACCTGGAGGCTCACAGGCATCCTCTTTTTATCCCAGTTCTACACACAGTACCACAGGGGGGTAAGCCCTCCCTGTCTTCTCCAACCAATCAGGTTATTGCAGAAAATATAAAGAAATACAAGTTTACATTTCAAAAGTTAAGAATTAGATAAAGCACATTCCTGCTCCTCTTCATATATAACCAAACCAGTGGCTTTCCCAAACACAATCTGATTATCATCTTCCTGTCTCTTTCACAAATGTAAATGTAACTTGCATTTCAATTGCATTCACCCTCTCACACATAGACAACGTTCTTATACTGTAAATTAAACATAATCTGCATCACACATAATGCAGCCTAAGAAATGTTACATCAAACTGTTGTTACACGAAACCCACTAGTTTGCATTTGTAAAACACAATCTGATTAACATGTTCCTGTCTCTCTAACATCTCCATGCAAACCCAGTTCACTCAATATTCAGAGAAGACAGCAACAAATCCTCTCACCTGCATGTGTCTATAAAGTTACACAGAGACACATCTCAATCTCAAAGAAATGGCTTGTCTATACACCCCTTTCCAGGTGCCAGGGTCATCAGCATCTCAATTCCTAGGTGAGAAGCTTCCAAGCCATTTGTCCTCAAACGTAAATGCATTTTAAAACCAACACAGCTTACACATTCCTTCTAAGTGCTGGCATTTGCTGCAATGTAAATGTGCAATCTTACAACTGTGCCTATTGCCTTAAATATAACATTGGTGAAAACACAGTATTAAATATATTCTTAAATACCCGGTGCCTAGCACCCACACTATATTTAAAGATGGCGCTTAGCACCAGTGCACAGTTTTAAAGTGGCGCCAAGCGCCCATTGTCCTGTTAAGGGCGCCGGGCACTAGGGGTTAACCCCTTCAGTGCCGCACGTGTGGCTGGTTGGTCTCTCCGGCCACAATGATATATTTCCCTCGGCTTTTATTCCCGGTCTAAATGCTGCCCTAGCTTTTAAACAAAAATTATATTGCCTCTATTAACAGGGCAATATCCAAATTTATATGGGCGGGTAAGCGCCCTAGGATCTCGTTAATGAAATTGCAGCAATGGTTACTGCTGGGGGGTATTAATCTCCCCATCATTGAGGATTATTCTATAGCTTCAGAATTAAGGTATGCATTGGACTGGGTGGGAAATGCCAATAATTTCGTTCACTTACGTATGGATTGGGCTTTTCTTTCTGATGGCTCTTTAGTTTCTATTTTACATACTCCGACATCTTCTTTGCCCAAGGTGGTGAAGGACGACCCGCTGTTATATAATCCCTGTATGGCCTAGCGTATCTCTCATAGGTGGTGAAGGACGACCCGCTGTTATATAATCCCGGTATGGCCTAGCGTATCTCTCATAGGTGGTGAAGGACGACCCGCTGTTATATAATCCCGGTATGGCCTAGCGTATCTCTCATAGGTGGTGAAGGACGACCCGCTGTTATATAATCCCGGTATGGCCTAGCGTATCTCATAGGTGGTGAAGGACGACCCGCTGTTATATAATCCCTGTATGGCCTAGCGTATCTCTCATAGGTGGTGAAAGACGACCCGCTGTTATATAATCCCTGTATGGCCTAGCGTATCTCTCATAGGTGGTGAAGGACGACCCGCTGTTATATAATCCCTGTATGTCCTAGCGTATCTCTCATAGGTGGTTGGACTTCTCTTATACTCGCATAGTTTTTCACCATTGCTGTATAATCGGGACTTTCAAAAGGGCATACGGTCATTAGACCGACATGGTCAATAGGTTGACGTGGTCATTAGGTTGACATGTACTAGGTCAATAGGTCGACATGGTCATTATGTTGACATGTACTACGTCAACAGAGCAAAGGGTCGACATAAGTTCTTCACATTTCTTTTTGATTTTTTTGATTTTTCCATACTTGATGATCCACGTTGACTATGACTGAACTTTAATCTTGCCCGAAGCTCACTCGCCACGCGAGGGCACACGGTGCACTAATTGGGTTCCCCGTCACTTTACGAAGAAAACGAGACCCAAAAAAAGTTCAAAAACTCATGTCGACCTTTTCACCTATCGACCTAATACATGTCGACCTAAGTTGAGTCGACCCAACGACCCATACCTTTTCAAAAGGGTAGCCCAGATATGATCTTCCAGACTTGGCATCTCCATGGACTTAGCTTGGCTTATCATTTTATAGATGATGGTCTGTCCTCTGCCCGCACCCTGGCGGGACTTAAAGAGCTGTTCCCCGAGGTACAGATCCCCTCTTTGCTTATTTCCAGGCTCATAGTTTTGTTACAAAATTGCTAACTGATCTTCAGCTTCCAAATCAACTTTCATGTTTTTGATGTCTTGATAAAAGGTTGTCTGAGTACCTCTTTTCCTACCTCTCTACTATATGAACAGGTCAGGAAGAGAATGGATCTTAATACTATGACTACGGGTATGGCTAAGTAGAGGAACTCTACTTCCAGTCTCCCCTTGCAAACTATTGTTAAGGCTTCCGTTATTTTGAATAAGCAATTGATTTCTTCTTCATTCGCAGAAATGCAATATAAAATCATTCATAGGGCGTATTATACTCCAAAGCTTAGATTAATTATGGGAGTAGCGTAAAACTCTAATTGTTTTAAATGCCGGCACCCAGATGCCAATATACTCCACTGTATATAGTCTTGTACTGTGGTCCACTCCTTTTGGTTTACTGTTCAATCCTACGTGAATAATAATTTGCATATCCCTTTTGTTACGTTGCCATGGGCATTGTGGAATTATTATGCCCCATCCATGGTTCCCAAATACAATCCAGGTACTAGATTACTACTAGCTAAAATAGCAGCAGCTGCCAAAAAAAACCCCATTCCATCCCAATGGATCCAATCTGACTCCATCCCATTGTCGCTCATGCTACCTAGAGTGCCTCATGTTTTATAGGATGGAGTGAATTCTCTTTAGACTTAGGGTGTGTACACACGGTGAGATATTTTCTTTCGATTTCGACTATATAGTCAAAATCTCAAGAAAAGTTAGTGCAGAGTGTAAGGTGAAAGTCACCTTGCGATCCCGATTCGATCCCGATGCGCGGTCCCGCCAGGTCGGTATCGCAAGAAAAGATAGACTGTGCAGGCAAGTCAGTCCTTGCTAGATCGGTGTACTATCTAGTTCATCTCACATGTCAATGACATCTCACATAAGCCAAAATCGTAAGCACACATAGTCCATATCGCAAGAAAAGTTACTCAAAATCGGTGGTGCTGGGCTCTGGGGAGTTCAGGGGAAATCGCAAGTGAAAATCGGGCATAGCAAGGATCTCACCGTGTGTACACACCCTTAGAATCTAGAACTCGTACATTTTTGATGTGTGGCTGCCTTATGTACTTACTCTATCTGTTGGAGAAAAATACTTTATCCGAGGTATGATACGCCTTACCACGTGATACAACCTGGCTACGATAGAGCGAGGCTCCCCGCCATTCTAGGTTGTTTATCAATAACTGGGATACGTACTGTTACCAATAATCCACACTTTATTCTTCTTCTCACATAGATGCAATATGTATATTCCTTACACAAGGTTATTCCCCTATATTTCCTTGATTGTATCTTTCTTACTATGGAGCTATGTTCCTATTTTGAACCATTGACATGTATCTATTCTGGTGTTGTTGATATTGTTATTTGCTTGCCAATAAACATATTAAAAAAAAGAACTAATTGGACCTGTAGATGGTTGAAGCATAGAATCATGTATTAGAATATATTAATTAGCTTTGTGTGAAATAGTGTGAACTGTATATTCTATATCCTGATTGGTTAAAAGCCATAACACCCTCTTTTTGTGTATAAATAAACCACGTTGGGAGCCATTTTTCAGAAGAGAGTCCATGGTGCTCAGCGTTGTATCTTAACCCATTGCTGAGCGTTATCTGTTCTCCAGCTAGCTGCATAATTGAAGAATGACTGACTGACATTGAAGGGAATTGTTGGTACAAGGGGGGTCATTCTGACCCGATCGCACGCTGCAGTTTATCGCAGCGGTGCAATCAGGTCAGAACTGCATTGGTGCCGCAGTGCGCCGGCGCATGCCAGACGACTGAAGGCCGTCGGGTTGCTACGATCGCTGGGCAGGTGGGGGGGGGGGGGGTGGAATGGTGGCGTTTAGCTGCTGTTTCGTTGGCGCGGTCCGGCCAAAGCAGGCGTGGCCGGACCGAACGGGGGGCAGGCCGCAGCAGCTGCGTGATGTCACACGCAGCCTCCGTGAGAGCGATAAGTAGCTCCCGGCCAGCACGCTAAAGCTGCGCTGGTCGGGAGCTACTCTTGAAGTGCAAAGGCATTGCCCCTGTGCGATGCTTTTGCACTTCTGGAGAAGGAGGGGGCGGCACTGACGTGGGGTGGGATAGCCCTGTGCTGGGCGTCCCCCCGCATGTCAGTGTGAATGAGCGTAGCTGTGCTAAATTCGATCATCTTGGAATGACCCCCAAGGTGACAGCTTGTACCCCGGCAGGTGGGAGGAAAATAAATGTGTTATTGCTGGAGAGAGATTGCTGATTGCCAGTCTCTGAGTTGTTGTACAATATTTTAGTGTTCTAGCAGTAATAAAATAACCAGATGTCCATAAACAGGAATCCTACAGTAAAGATGTTTCAGTGTTTTTCCACCAGTCTTATAATACATGTTCATTATAACGGACTGTATGTAGTCAGGGAATTCCTAATCTCCTTTAGGGATGTAACTATAATGCCGGCTGTCTGGACGTCGGAATGCCATCACCCCCACATAATTCCCACTCGGTTAATAGGTCTATGCCACCTACGGAGTGGGAATAGAACCTGTGGCCCGTGGCGTGGTGAGCACAGCCAGCCTGTGAGGGGACTCGGTATACTCGGAGCCGGCATCCCGTCAGCTGGTATATCATACCCATTCCCTCCTTCGTCCTGCAGCTGACCCCAGCGCAGCCCTATAGGATAAGCAAAGGTGTCTCCATGATGACAGATTGTTTGTACATTTCCCACCCTTATAATCCATTGTCTTACACATGGGAGGGCGTGCTGTCAGCGGATATGTAGACACACTGTCGCAATCCTGCAGCATGGCAGTTAGAAGCTAATTGGTTGCTACTTTATCTCCAAGGCTTGGTACATCTCCCCCAAGGAGTGATGCAGTCTGCATTTTTAATTCGGCTTCATGCTGATGTGGCTGCAGTGAGGCCCTGATGTACGATAGTCATTCCCCATGTCATCTGTTTTCTCGTCTATCGATATAGGAGGGTTTGGTGGCAGAACACCCTATACCAGGCATTCCCAACCGCGGTCCTCAGGGCACACTGACAGTGCCGGTTTTCGTGATATCCAGGCTGCAACACAGATGGTTAAAAGAAGCCGGGTGAGTATGAAAGAAGTAAAAAGACGTCAGGCGACAGAAGACTTCAGATCTTCCTGAGGTAAGTGCGCAGCAGGAAGCTGCGCGCCATTGCTCCCACACTTACACACACACACACACACACGGCACTGATGGGTGCAGGGCGCAGGGGAGGCGCCCTGGGCAGCAATAAACCTCGTTTGGGCATGAAAGCAAGTAGTTAGGCTGCGGAGGCAGTAAACTACAGATCCCTGCCATTTTTTTTTTTTTTTCAAATAGACGAGCGGGACAGAAGCCTGCCGCGCGAGGGGCGGAGCTTGATCCCTCAGCATTAACCAGCGCCATTTTCTCCACAGAGGCTGCAGAGAACTCTGGCTCCCCGGACTCTCCCTTGCTGTGCATCAGAGGGCTGGAAAAAAAGAGAGGGGGGCACATAATTGGCGCAGTGAGTGGGGGAAATATATATATATATATATATATATATATATATATAGCGCTGTCTGGGTATTTCCCTGGGTCAGTTTGGCGCTGGTGTGTGCTGGCATACTCTCTGTATAAAAGTGACCCCTGGCTGTGGCATTATCTGTCCAGCTAGTGGAGCCCGGTGCTGGTACAAAAAATACGGGGGACCCCTACTCTTTTTGTCCCCCATATTTATTGCACCAGGACCAGGCGCAGAGCCCGGTGCTGGTTGTTAAAATACGGGGGATCCCCTGTCATTTTACCCCCCGTATTTTGGCAACCAGGACCGGCTCGAAGTGCCCGAGGCTGGTTATGCTTAGGAGGGGGGACCCCACGCATTTTTTTTTTTTCAGATTTTTACCATTCCATAAAAAAAAAAATATATATTTTTAAAAATATATAAATAATACTTGTGCCTCCAAAATAGACAAACCAAGTACCTAATCCCTTCTAATATAAATAGATATGCTATTACCAATAAAAAAAAACATGTTTTTAAATTTTTTAGTAGATTCCGCCAGCAAAGTGTGGCGGATTGAAAATGACGAATTTACTGTCTAAAAGCACTGTTGTCGAATTTACAATCTTCAATTGAATATACTTTTGTCGAATTGCCGCATTTGTACCATTGCAGAAATGTCGAATTTCAAAAAGTCGAATTTGTAAAGTCCGTTTTTTTGACGAAAAGTACTGAATTGCATTGACAAAGCAGAGTCCAGGGGGTCGGCAGGTAATCAATCTACGGATTGTACCGACTCACAGGACCCGTCGGGGTCTCAGAAACGTCCCTTCTCACAAATAGGGGACACGGATACCGACACGGACTCTGATTCCAGTGTCGACTATGATGAAGCAAGATTGCACCCCAGGGTGACAAAAAGTATTCAGTGCATGATTATTGCAATAAAAGATGTTTTACATATCACTGATGAGCCCTCGGTGCCCGACACGAGGATACACATGTTTAAGGGAAAGAAACAGGTTATAAACTTTCCTCCTTCCCATGAAATTAATGAGTTATGTGAAAAAGCTTGGGAAACTCCAGATAAGAAACTGCAGATTCCCAAAAGGGTTTTTATGGCGTACCCTTTCCCTACACAGGACAGGGTACGTTGGGAATCCTCTCCCACAGTGGACAAAGCCTTAACACGCCTGTCCAAGAAGGTGGCGCTACCGTCCCCTGACACAGCCGCCCTCAAGGATCCTGCGGACCGCAGGCAAGAGACTACATTAAAGTCTATTTACACATACTGGTACTTTGCTTAGACCGGCAATTGCATCGGCATGGGTATGTAGTGCAGTAGCAGCTTAGACAGATACCCTGTCAGCTGACCTTGATACCCTAGATAGGGATACCATTTTGTTAACATTAGCTCATATTAAGGATGCAGTCTTATATATGAGGAACGCTCAAAGAGACATTGGATTACTGGGTTCAAGAGCCAATGCTATGGCTATTTCGGCAAGAAGAGCCTTATGGATCCGCCAATGGACGGGGGATGCAGACTCATAAAGGCATATGGAGGTTTTACCTTACAAAGGTGATGTATTGTTTGGGGACGGCCTCGCGGACCTGGTTTCTACAGCTACCGCGGGTAAGTCTACCTTTTTATCTTTTGTTCCCCAACAGCAAAAGAAACCCCCACAATATCAGATGCAGTCCTTTCGGTCGCATAGATCCAGAAGAGGTCGGGGCTCCTCTTTCCTCGCCAGAGGTAATGGTAGAGGCAAGAGGACACCTGCTGCGGCTGGTTCCCAAGAGCAGAAGTCCTCCCTGGCTTCCGCTAAGTCTACCGCATGACGCTGGGGCTCCCCTGCGGGAGTCCACACAGGTGGGGGCACGCCTTCGACTATTCAGCCAAATCTGGGTTCAGTCAGACGTGGACCCTTGGGTGATGAAAATAGTCTCCCAGGGCTACAAGCTGGAATTCAAAGAGGTGCCCCGACGCCGATTTTTCAAGTCGGCCTTACCAGCTTCTACCCCAGAGCGGGAAGTAGTGCTAGCTGCAATTCAAGCGCAAGCAAGGAGTCACAATTATCCCATACTTGGACGATCTCCTGATAAAAGCGAGATCAAGAGAGCAATTACTGGAAAACGTGTCACTCTCTCGGAGAATGCTTCAGCAACATGGGTGGATTCTCAATCTGCCAAAGTCACAGTTGGTTCCGACAACTCGACTAGCGTTCCTAGGCATGATTCTTGACACGGAACAAAAGAAAGTGTTCCTCCCGTTGGAAAAAGTCCATGACCTCCAGAACATGGTCAGAGACCTGCTAAAGCCAAAAAGAGTGTCAGTTCATCACTGCACTCGGGTTCTGGGGAAAATGGTTTCAACTTACAAAGCCATTCCCTTCGGCAGGTTCCATGCAAGGACGTTTCAACGCGATCTCCTGGATAAATGGTCCGGGTCCCATCTACTATTACATCAAAAAATAACACTGTCCCCCAGAGCCAGGGTATCTCTTCTATGGTGGCTGCAAAGTGCTCACCTTTTAGAGGGTCGCAGGTTCGGCATTCAGGACTGGGTCCTGGTAACCACGGACGCGAGCCTCCGAGGGTGGGGAGCAGTCACACAAGGAAGGTATTTTCAAGGACTGTGGTCAGACCAGGAGTCCTGTCTACACATCAACGTGTTGGAATTAAGGGCCATATACAACTGCCTTCGACAAGCGGAGAGTCTTCTTCGCAACCTACCGGTTCTGATTCAATCAGACAATGTCACAGCAGCGGCTCATGTGAACCGCCAAGGCGGGACAAGAAGCAGAGTCGCAATGGCGGAGGCCACCAGGATTCTTCGCTGGGCGGAAAATCACGTAAGCGCTCTGTCAGCTGTCTTCATTCCGGGAGTGGACAACTGGGAAGCAGACTTCCTCAGCAGACACGATCTCCATCCAGGAGAGTGGGGACTTCATCAAGAAGTCTTTGCAGAGATAACAGGTCTCTGGGGAGTTCCTCAAATAGACATGATGGCGTCACGCCTCAACAAGAAGCTTCGGAGGTATTGTGCCAGGTCCCGGGACCCTCAGGCAATAGCAGTAGACGCTCTGGTAACGCCATGGGTATTCCAGTCGGTCTATGTGTTTCCTCCTCTTCCTCTCATCACAAAAGTGTTGAGGATCATAAGACGAAAAAGAGTACAGACAATACTCATTGTTCCAGACTGGCCTCGAAGGGCCTGGTACTCAGATCTTCAGGAGATGCTCACAGAAGATCCTTGGCCTCTTCCTCTATGGGAGGACCTGTTACAGCAAGGGCCCTGCATGTTCCAAGACTTACCGCGGTTACGTTTGACAGCATGGCGGTTGAACGCCGGATCCTAGCTGAGAAGGGTATTCCGGTGGAGGTCATACCTACTCTAATAAAGGCTAGGAAGGAGGTGACGGCAAAACATTATCACCATATCTGGCGGAAATATGTCTCTTGGTGTGAAACCAAGAATGCTCCTACGGAAGATTTCCATCTGGGTCGTTTTCTCCACTTCCTACAGACAGGAGTGGATATGGGCCTAAAGTTAGATTTCGGCCCTGTCGATATTCTTTCAGAAGGAATTGGCTTCTCTTCCAGAAGTCCACACTTTTGTAAAAGGAGTGCTGCACATCCAGCCTCCTTTTGTGGCACCATGGGACCTGAACGTGGTGTTGCAGTTCCTTAAATCACACTGGTTTGAACCCCTTAAAACAGTTGAGTTGAAATTTCTCACCTGGAAGGTGGTCATGTTAGCCTTGGCATCTGCCAGACGTGTGTCAGAATTGGCGGCCTTGTCTCACAAGAGCCCCTACTTGATTTTTCATGTGGATAGAGCGGAATTGAGGACTCGTCCTCAATTTTTACCTAAGGTGGTGTCTTCATTTCATATGAACCAACCTATAGTGGTGCCTGTGGCTACAAGTGACTTGGAGGATTCCATGTCCCTGGATGTAGTCAGGGCCTTAAAGATTTATGTAGCCAGGACGGCTAGGGTTAGGAAAACAGAGGCTCTGTTTGTCCTGTATGCTGCCAACAAGATTGGCGCGCCTGC
The DNA here is from genome assembly GCF_028390025.1 of Pseudophryne corroboree. Classification (NCBI taxonomy): domain Eukaryota; kingdom Metazoa; phylum Chordata; class Amphibia; order Anura; family Myobatrachidae; genus Pseudophryne; species Pseudophryne corroboree. The sequence continues at coordinate 492,996,999 of NC_086451.1, forward strand.
TTCGAAGCAGACTATTGCTCGCTGGATCTGTAACACGATTCAGCAGGCTTATGTTATGGCTGGATTGCCATTACCGCATTCAGTAAAGGCCCATTCCACTAGGAAGGTGGGCTCTTCTTAGGCGGCTGCCCGGGGCGTCTCGGCATTACAGCTTTGCCGAGCAGCGACTTGGTCGGGTTCAAACACTTTTGCTAAATTCTATAAGTTTGATACCCTGGCTAATGAGGACCTTGCATTTGCTCAGTCGGTGCTGCAGAGTATATCCGCACTCTCCCGCCCGATTGGGAGCTTTGGTATAAACCCCATGGTCCTTACGGAGTCCCCAGCATCCTCTAGGACGTAAGAGAAAATAAGATTTTAAACCTACCGGTAAATCTTTTTCTCCTAGTCCGTAGAGGATGCTGGGGACTCCGTAAGGGTCATGGGGTATAGACGGGCTCCGCAGGAGACATGGGCCCTCATTCCGAGTTGTTCGCAGCAGTTCATCGCATTGCAAACGGCGGAAATCCGCAAACTGCACATGCGCAAATGCTGAACTGCGCGTGCGCAAAGGCAGCGATACGACGCTTGTGCAAAATTACTAACAAAATTTTTTCTCGTACTACACCACCGAACACAGGGAGTGACGAAGGCGTGACAGAGACTCGGCTTCGCTATCTAACGAAATGGGCGTGAAAGTGGGCGGCTAGTGTGGGAGTATGCAACCAGCAGTAGGCGTGTTTTGAGCAGAGATGCGTTCCCGATGGTAAAATGAACACAACAAATGTTCTCTATCTTGACGCAGCATAGGAGTAGTCTGCAGTTACTCTGCATTTGTGAAGTACTGTTACAAGTGTGTCTGCAATAATTAGCAGTTAATTAGAAATTCCATTCATCTGTTGTCCAATTACTTTCCAAACACTGCTCTGCTGAAATACTGCAAACAGCAATTGTGTGGACACATTACATTTTTGTTGTTAGCACCTATAAATCTGACATGCTGCCAAATAAGGCATGATTTGTTTTAGTTATTAACTAAACATTGATGTTAAATGCATGTTTTAATTTTGACATAAATACTACCAAATGCAAACAAGTGGAAATAACCAAACTTAAAAACTACATCAGCAAAATCTAAACGACATAAAAATATTCCTTTGTACATAACAAATATCATGAGCAACATAATGCAGCCTACACTTTTTGTTTTTTGTTTTTTTATAAATGTGTAGCTTTGGTGCGAATATCTGTCAATGTTTAATATTATGTCATGTTGCCCCTAGTAACCCAAGAACCTATTTGTAAATAATATTTTTATATGGCCAGTAAAGTGTTGTGCAAGGCATACCTGTTGCATTTAGAAAGATGCAATGTTTGTATGAATATTTGGATTGTTCCCTTGTTCCACAAATGTCTATATGCCATGCTAAACTTTACTGGGCTAAGTTGTACATAATGCATTAACTTTAATAAAGTACACAAACAAAAATAATTTCAATATTTTTTTACTCAAAAAATATATTCATTGGGCAAAACAACATGGCTACAGGTGAGCATCACAGACAAAGATGGACATAGCAGCAAACAAATGCCACTGACACAAATCACATAGCGGAACCCAGTACTAGGGAAACACCATCTTCTGTCAAAATATGAATTTTAAAGAAAAAAAATTATATGTTGTGAACACCCAGCCAGACATAATTTTTAGGGGAACTGAGTTAGATTCTGGAACCAACACACAAACACAACAATACACAGCACGCTAGAAAGAGGAAGATGGCTCTGGTGTATAGGAAAAAACCTCACAGGCTACAATATACAGAAACACAAATAGATCCCTTCACTTTGAGCGAGTTCTCCATTCTGGCCACACAAGCCAACACAAAAAATAAATTGAGGCAACATGAAAAACATGGGTGCTGCCCATCTGGAGAGACATCACTTTCTCTTCTTTTTTCCCGCCTAATGAAGTTCTTCATGGCTCGGTCTGCGAAGCGACCTTCGAGGGCCCTGCCCAGTGGGATGTTCTTCCTGGGCAGAGGGAGGGGAGGGAGCAGATGTGGCTGGCTCTCTGCCACTGTGGGCAAGGGAGACAGCGATGTCCTGGAGCCCTTGCAAAATGGATTTTGCTACGTCTTTGAAGGAGGAGGCGAGTTGCTATTGGCCCTGCCTGATCTCTGCCAGACCTTGGCAGAGTTGAGCTACACCTTGCTCCACACTGGTTCTGTGCTCAGTGAGCCGGACAGGTATCTGGCTAACCTCCCGGATCATCCTGTCTTGAAAAGCATTCAGGCTCTCACCATACCTTGCTATTTGAGACAGGATGTCCGGGATAGCAGAGGGTTGGGTGGGGGGTCCAGTTGGAATCTGGATGGGTGGGATTTGTGGTCCCACAGTGCCAGAGACACTAGGTCCCTCCACCTCAGCCTCAGTCACATAACCCTCCTCTGACTCTAGCTGATCATCCACCTGTGCTGTTATGTGCAAAGGAAATAGAAGAATGAGTGGAAAAAGAGTTTTACAATTAAACATGAGACTTTTGGATCCACTTAATTAGTTGTTTAGGAATATGTGTGTAAACTTACCTGGCAAGTCATGTGCCATCAGTATTTTAGGCAGGTCCGTGTCCATATGAGACACCCCTACCCCCTCCTCGTAACTGACACAGTCCATCGCCATCTCCTCAAGTTCTGTGTACTCCACAGTGGCAGCTGGACCTCCCCCTGTTGCCCTCGAGGCATTCCACTCCGCAGACCTCTTGCCCTTCATGCGGGATTTGAAGTCGGCCCAACTACATATGTGGGGGAAAAATAGGGGCAAGGTAGAGAAAAATTATGAATACCTGCTTTAATATATAGTACACATGTTATGCATTTGGTTGCTATAGGCAACATCACATCTAACTAACTTTTTAAGAATACTTGGCACACAAAATGGACTGGCAATATACACTTACCGTCTTCGAACTTCCTGTGATGTTCGGACTATTGAGCCGACTTCATTAACAGAATCAGTGATGTCCCTCCAGATTCTATCTTTGGTTGCAGCACCCATGTTTTTTGGTCCTCGATGTATTTTTGCCATGGCCTGTGACCAAAACACGTAACTCCCTCTTAGTGAAGGCGGGCTGCCTTTTTTTTTCTTAGAAGTAGCCTGGGAGCTTTCGTCCTGTCCCTCCTCACCATCTTCCTCTTCACTAGCTGCTTGTGTAGTTTGTGTTTGTGAGGGTATTGCAGAATCTCCCTCAGTTCCCCCAGTATGTATGTCTGGCAGGGTATCCACTCCTAACTGCTGGGTATCAGAAGATGGAATGTCTCTAGTACTGGGTCCCGCTACTTCAGAATCCGCACCTGCGGATTCCATCATCTGCCTCCTCAACGCTAGGCACCTATGTGTCAAAGCGGACATCTGCTGGTGCACGCGGTCCATCTCTGCTGCCAACTGCTCACGAGTAGCCATGTTGCTGGTGGCATGTGTGTTCGCACAGGTGTGTAGCTATTTATAGCTGCGTGTCCAGTGCGGTAATTCACACAGGTGTCAATTATGCTAATTCTTCCAGTAATTGTACAGCCTATTTAAGAGTCTGGATTGCAGCCTGTGTGAGTGGGTGTATGATGGCAGATGGAGGTTTGTGCTTTTTCAGAGAAGGTGGTCGTGTTTGGTCAAACTTTGCAGAGTGAGTTTTTGTTTCAGTATATTGCAGACAAATGTGCGTTTGTTAGCAAATGTTTTAATGTGTTACGTAGTGCTTATTTTATGCGCTTTATTTTATTTATTTATGCGCTTTATTTTATGATAATTGGTTTAATAACTGTTTTTTGTGTGTTTTTTTGTTTTTGTTTTGGCTTGTGCATCTGTTTACATTACAAATTACACAACATATGATCCTAAATGTAAACTTGGTGACTTTGTGCAGCTGATTGTTATTGACAAATGTGGTGAGTACACAGATTGTAACAATTACTTTTCTATAAGTGTGTGTGATTGTGACTGTGTGTTTGTGTATGTGAGTGTGTGTGATTTTGAGTGAGTGTTTGTGTGCGTATGTGTGTGTAATTGTGAGTGTATGTTTTTTTTAATTCTTCCGCGGCTGCGAAATTCCGCTATTGCGAACTGTACCCACTGTCCTTCACAGTAATGCACACATCAATAAAGTTTTTTAGATGACACCATATATTTACAACCAATCACATCCCACCATACACTATAAATATAAGTCCATATATGGAAAACGCCATTGGCACAATGCGCGCAGCTGCTTTCAGCCGACAAGAGCTGCGCCTACTTGTCGCTGTAATGAACCGCCGCGTAGGCCGCACAGGGCCCTTTATCACTAATAGGGTAAAGCGTGAGGCCTACGCGGAGGTCCGCCGCTTATTGCGAACCCGCGCCCGGAGCAGGGGGACCATCATCCAGCTGGAGAGGCGCTGGAGTGACCTCCGCAGGCGCACGCCGGACCTGTTGGCGGAGATCCGCCAACAAATCCGCAATCGAAGAAGACGGAGTGAGTTTCACATTACATTACATAACAGAGAATGTTAGCAGTCTTTTAATGTAAAGACTGCATATTTGCACGAATAAGTTATATAGTGTGTAAATTAGCACTGTCAATGTACTATTGTAGAGCAAACATGACACAGTGTGTGTGCTTCTGGCAAGCAGTACTGACTGTGTAGCAAAGTGCTTGTGAAACTCATGTCGGGGTACTGAGTTGGTACACATGCTAGCGTCTACACCTAATTACTTGATATGCCTATTTAACATGCTCACTAACAATGTTTGTTGAACATTATGTTTTGAAATCAATAGAACCTAATAAACTAATTATGACATATGTCATTCTAGGGCAAGCCCAACGACGAGCCGTGGCTGCCAGAAGAGGAGCACACCCTTCTCTGGCCCACTCCCCCTCTCCAGACCACTCCCCCTCTCCGGCCACCTCCCCCTCTCCAGCCCACTCCCCCTCTCCAGCCCACTCCCCCTCTCCAGCCCACTCCCCCTCTCCGGCCCACTCCCCCTCTTCGGCCCACTCCCCCTCTTCGGCCCACTCCCCCTCTCCAGCCCAATCCCCCTCTCCAGCCCAATCCCCCACTCCGGCCACCTCCCCCTCTCCAGCCCAATCCCCCTCTCCAGCCCAATCACACACTCCGGCCACCTCCCCCTCTCCAGCCCACTCCCCCTCTCTGGCACAATCCCCCTCTTCGGCACAATCCCCCTCTTCAGCCCAATCCCCCTCTTCGGCCCAATCCCCCTCTTCGGACCAATACCCCTCTCCAGCCCAATCCCCCTCTCCGGCCACCTCCCCCTCTCCAGCCCACTCCCCTTCTCCAGCCCACTCCCCATCTCCAGCCCAATCCCCCTCTCTTACCAAACCCCCTCTCCCGCCCAAACCCCCTCTCCGGTCCAATACCCCTCCTATTCCCAATTCCCCTCTCTGCCCCCCTCCCCCTCTGTGTCCCAAACCATCTCAACACCACCCTCACCCTATCTTTCCAAAATACCCTCTGTAACCGACTCCCCCTTCCATCCTCTATACCAAATGGACCCTCCTTCCCCCATCCTGACTCCTTCCCCCATCCAGCCACCAACCCCCATGCAGCCAACCACCCCCATCCGTTCGCCATCCCCCAGCCAAACCCCTTCGCCCCCATCTGAATGGGCAACAGAGGCCCCTGAGCAACTTCCGGGAGGTGGTTAAGTGGCAGAGGAAAGTAAGTTCACACACGTTTTTACAAATGGTTAAATAGTATTGAACGACACATTAAAATAATTGCATTGTTGTACTGTGGCCAATCTTTTGACAAGGTTAAATGCTTATGTGGACAGGTTTGCATGCACAACACGGTTTGTATGTGAAACATTATCTGGCAAACATTTAGACCTGAGTGGAAATTTGTGTGTGGTTAAAATTTTAGAATAGTGCCTGGTTAATGCAATATTTGCACATTAAAGTCGCAGGAGTCTATTTGTTAGCCAGGCTAAGGACACAATGATGTGTGTTGTGAAAGTTACACTCAAAAAATGATTATTGTAAAAATTAAAAACCTGTTTGACCTTATGTAGTAAGGCAGCCTTTCAGGGAGTGTGGGCATGCTAGGATATGTTGTCCTTCTGAAGATGTTGATATGCAGTGTGATGATGCAGGGCAAACACCAAAAAAAGACAAGTCTGCTTCACTCCAGATGTGAATGAATGCCAGCATGGGGTTACATTTACTAAGATGGGAGTTTTATTCCAGATGGGATGTTGCCCATAGCAACCAATCAGATTCAACTTCTCATTTATTGAGCACCTTTTAGAAGATATGTGTAATCTGATTGGTTGCTATGGGCAATGTCCCATCTTAAATAGAACTCCCATCTTAGTAAATGTACATCATGGTGTGGTAGACTTTTTATTTTTTTTAGTTAACAATAACAAACATTGCTGAGCATACTTGTCTGTTGTTCTGCTACTGTTTTAACATTCAAACATCCATGATGTAGTTCCTTTGCCATTAAAGTGTGCTTTGTGGCTTGCTTGTGTAATAGGTAATGTGAGTAAGTTTTTACATTTTATTTTTGCTCTGCATTTCAGATGGTGCAGTTGGAGATCCCACAAGCCTGCCTGGCATCCTTGCGAGCCTAAAGGCCCATTTGCAGGCCATGATGGCCGATGTGGAACGGCTACAAAAAAATTGTTACATTTTCTCTCTTTTTGTTTGTTTGTTATATGTATAAAAAAAAAATAATGTTAAAAAATAAACAAAAATATTTTTCAGTTAAGCGGTTGTTGTGTTTTTAATGCAATAAAGGAACAGCATATTGCCTAGCAGAAATTGGTTACCTTACAAAAAACACACATCAAACTTACGATTATTAATCTTATTATTTAAAAACAAACAAATTATGTCAGTTAGGAGCTTATTGTTTAGAAAAACATGTAAACACATATATTCACACACTACACCTCCACACTAAAATATGCTATTTAACATCTATTTCACTTATTTAAAAACAAACATGGTAATGGCCAATTATGCCTACAAAGTGTTCTTTAGGTATTCTTTGAAGACTTAATTGGTCATGACCACAATCATTCATTACACTAATTGGATTCGTAATTGAGGAAGGCTTGTTGAGTTTGAATTGAAAGGTGTAATATAACTTGGGGGAAAAAAGCCATTGCTGTGCGTTTTTCAGCAAAAGCGTGTGCAATTTTAAGAGGAATGTGTAAATCTACGAGAAGTTAGGATTTTTACGATGAGGTTTGTGGAATTGCGATGGGTTCGCATTAGTGCGATGTCATTTGGCATACGCCTACTTTGTGTAATACTGCGTACAAAATAGCAAAAATACGTTGGGGGCGTTTATTCGCTATTTTGCAACGTGTTCGCAAAATTGCGTATATGTTGTGCGAACGAAAAAAATAGCGATCAACTCGGAATCACCCCCATGGGCACCTAAAAAAACTTTTAGTATGGGTGTGCACTGGCTCCTCCCTCTATGCCCCTCCTCCAGACCTCAGTTAGACGAGTCCTCAATTCCGCTCTATTTTATATATATATATATATATATATATATATATATATATATATATACACACACATGAGGCTGAAGTTAGCTTCTTATTCAAGCTCTAGCTTCTTATTCAGATCATTCAGTTTTGCAAGGGTTAATGAGTCTTGGGTCATAAATTTGACACCTGAAATCAACAGAGTAGGGTCCCTTGCATATGATCCACTTATGTTTTGCTTGGCCCAACACTGTTTTGGGCATGAAATACACTGGCAAAGTGGGCACAAACACCATTTTATAAATTGCCATTTTTAATAAGTAGCTGTAGTTTTGCAAGGGTTAACTAGTCTTGGGCCACAAATTTGACACCTGAAATCAACAGAGCGTGGTCACTTACATATGACCCACTTGTATTTTGCTTGGCCCAACACTGTTTTGGGCATGAAATACACTGGCAAAGTGGGCACACATACCATATTTTACCATTTTTGAATAAGTAGCTGTAGTTTTGCAAGAGTTAACCAGTCTTGGGCCACAAATTTGACACCTGAAATCAACAGGGGGTGGTCACTTACATATCACCCACTTGTATTTTGCCTGGCCCAACGCTGTATTGGGCATGAAATACACTGGCAAAGTGGGCACACATACCATATTTTACCATTTTGAATAAGTAGCTGTAGTTTTGCAAGAGTTAACCAGTCTTGGGGGACATATCTGATACCAGAAATCAAGAGTTAGATTAGCTCCTTATCGCACAGGGGAGTCACAGAGAGCCTATGTTGAGTTAAAGTTGTCTGAAGTCAGCTCCTAGCCTTGCTTGAAGGAAGCTATACTCAGCAGGATTGGGGTGACGGGTCCCAGCAAAGCCCAAGAATATTATGAGTTGCAGCTGAACCCATCTGAGTCTCCAATGGTCAAACTGGCATAATTGGCCAGACTGAGTAAAACCTGGTTACAGATAAAAACTCTACTCAGTGGGTAGTGGAAGTGATGGCTCTAGACCAGGCTATACGGGTATTAGACCGTGGTGTAAAACACTGGGCCCTGCAGGCTGATCACCAGACAATTGAGCTAGCAGTGGTGATTGAGAGGTACCTGACCCTGGGAAAATTTAATAAAGCCAAGCAATGGTTACAGCCAGTACCTAAGCCCAATACCCAGATCCCCATTGTTAAACCAAACAGCCCGTCTCCAGTCATATGTTTTGAGTGCAGAGAGCCCAGTCATGCACAGTGGTACTTCCTAAAGCAGGGTGAGCTAGTGTATTGCAGCTCAGGGAAAACAGCAGAACCTGTAGTCAGTATGGCGCCTGGAATTATTTCCCCAGCTGAAACTACCCTGTTTCATCTGATGGTACAGATTGAAGGCTGGGATATCTGGGCCTTGGTTTATACTGGCAATGAATTGTCTATCATCTCTGCTAACCTGGTTCTTCCCGGTCTGGTCAGGTTGTGCTTCTGGTAAAGATGCTATGTATACTTGGTGACATAGAAGAATGCCCATGAGTGCACCTGCCGGTGGTGATTAAAGGAAGGCCAGTAAAAATGGTAGCCACAGTAGCTTCCAAACCTCCTTCTCCACTAATCCTGGGCCAGGACTTCCCACTGTTGCAGGAGTTTGTTACCTGGCATGACATTGGCAGACAGACAGAGATTGAGCTGTCGCAGGGGCCAAGATCTACTGGAAGCCAAGGTTGTATGACTGTTAAACCCTCTCTTGCCAGTGAGATTGAGACACATTAGTCCCCCATTGCAAAAGAGTGTCTTTGCAGAATTTTAGGCGAGATCAGCATAACGATGGCAACTTGTCTAATACTTTTTAAAATGTGATAGTGGTAAATGGTAAGGTAAACTCTGCTTTACCACCTGAAGGTGTACCTTATTTTATGTGAAAAACAATTTTTTTTACCTTGTAACTTATTTGCAATGTAAAAGGGTAGACCAGTTGCTGATTCCCCGAAAACACGAGCAGCTGGTATTGAGGGCAGCTCACATGCATTTATGGGGTGGCCATTTAGGGGAGGAGAAAACTCTCCAGCGTATCCAGCTATGGTTCTCCTGGCCAGGCATTCATGCTGCAGTAAAAAAATATTGTCAGGAATGCCCAGTGTACTAAAAGAATGCACCCCAGACAGAATTTAGGGCGCCCTTGGTTTTCCTGACTATAATTTCTATGCCTATTGAGACAATTTTTATAGATCTGATAGGGCCAGTAGAAAAATCGGATCATGGGCATCAGTATATATTGGTGACGGTGGACTACTCCGGGTACCCGGAGGCCATACCACTATGTAACATTAAATCTAGCACTATTGTCCGGGAGTTCTTGATGCTGTATACCCATCTAGGAATACCAATAGAGGTCCTGACCGACTAAGGTACCCCTTTTGTGTCTAAATTAATGAAATACCTGTGTCGCCTGTTAAAGGTGGATAGAATTACCATTTCGGTTTACCACCCGCAGACAGACGGCTTGGTCGAATGCTTTAACAGAACCCTTATGCAGATGATGAAAAGGGCAGTGTCACAGGAGAAGCGAGATTAGGACCTACTCTTACCTTAGCTAATGTTTGCAGTTTGAGAGGTACCCCAAGCCTCTTTTATTATTATTATTATTATCCTTTATTTATATAGAGACTTTATATAGAGACTGTATGCGGTTTAGACCCTTCAAACTCCTCTATGGTAGACAACGCAGAGGGATGCTAGATCTATTCAAAGATTGGTGGGAGCATCAATTGTCCCAAGAGCCTAACATCGTTCAGTTTGTGTCCCAATTGTATGGCTGTCTAAGGCAAATTGCGCCACTTCTGACCAAGCATATGGTAAGAGCTCAACAGGATCAAAAACGCAGTCATGGTGTTACTGCTGTCAACCGGACCTTTAATAGGGGCGACAAGGTATTGATACATGTGTCTAGGTACGGCAGGAAGGTAGAAGGAATGAGGTAAAAGTCTACCATGTGAATTTGTTGAAGCCTTGGAAAGTGCCAGTCATCCCTCTTTAGTGGCCGTGAAAACCCCAGAATGTCAGGTGCCTACTGAAGTAACTATGAGTCCTAGCCAGAAACAAGAAGTGGTAAACTTAGTAGCACAGTACCAGGTTGTGTTCTCTGCCCTCCTGGGGAAAACTCAAATCGTACAGCATGACAATGTTACTCCACCCGGTGTGGTGATAAAACAAAGGCCATATTTTATATCTGAGGCCCAACAGGCAGCAGTAAATCGGGAACTGGAAGTGATGCGGCGCTTGGGAGTCATAGAGTAGTCAAACAGTGAATGGAATAATCCCATTTTTTTAGAGCCCAAGCCTTTTGGAGCTTTTATATTCTGTAATGACTTCAGAAAGTTAAATAAAGTTCAACAGTTTGATTCCTATTCTATGCCCCGGGTTGATAAACTGGTAGAAAACTTAGCAATAAGCCAGTATCTAACTACGCTAGATTTAATGAAGGGGTACTGGCAAATTCCTCTGATGGAAGCTGCCAAAGCAACAACAGCCTTCTCTACCCCAGTGGGTTTGTTCCAGTATAAAGTCGCACCTTCCAAAGGTGGATGCAGTGCATACTTGCCTACTCTCCCGGAATGGCCGGGAGGCTCCCGAAAATCGGGTGACCCTCCCGGCCCCCCGGAAGAGCAGGCAAGTCTCCCGATTCGCGGGGTCCCCCTGCCCGTCCGCCCACTTAGTGTGTAAAGTGGGCGGTCCGGGCAGTTGATGACGCGGTTCTTGCTGAATCGCGTCATGATAGCCACGCCCCCTGCAGTGTAATGCCGGTGATCGCGGCATTACAGAGCGGGGGGCGTGGCTTAAAGGATGTGTCATCATGACTCCGCCCCCATCCCGCCTCCGGTCCACCCCCTCAGCCACGTCACAGCCTCCCCCGCCCGCCCTCTGAGCCAACCTGGCTGCTCTCTCCCGCAGAGAGCAGCCAGAATGTAGGTAAGCATGATGCAGTGTTAGTCTCTACAGGCACAAGGGTTCACAGCTAACCTGGAGAAGTGTGCCATCATAATTGTGGAGGCAAAGTATCTGGGGTATATTGTATGCCAAGGGCAAGTTAAACCTCAACCCAGCAAGGTGGAAGCAATCCTCACATGGCCTAAGCTAAAATGTATGTCGCAACTCAGGACATTCTTTGGTCTGGTGGGCTATTATCGTAGGTCCAAGGGTGGAACTTGCAGCAGTGCAATGCACCAGGGCCCCTCCACAATGAAGGGGCCCACAGCCGGAGGCACTACAGTGAGTCAGACTGACTCATTACATGCCACCGGCCGGCGCGCTGCAAGCCGCCGGTTCCCCTTAACAGAATGAGGCTGAGCTGGTGTGCAGAGCTGCGGTCTGGCCAGAGGGTGAGGAGGATGCAGTGGAGGAGTCTGGAGAAGGAGAAGGGCCCATCTTCCCCTCTCATTCGCAGGCAGTCCAGCTGTTTCTGTTGGCTACCGGCGCCGGAGCATCACGTGACCATGTGGCTAAACTGTAGAGTATCTGAGGTAGTGCAGCAGCATTCCTTGTAAGGCGGTCAGGCAGCGGTGTGTTTATTTATTTTTATTTTATTATACATTTTTCTAATTGTACATTTCATCCTGCAAACTCAGAATCGCGGAACTCGTAGAGGCGGAGCCTACATTGAGGGGGCAGAGATTGGGAGGTGGTGGGCAGGGTTGTTACAGTAAGCTGGTCTCTCTGCAAACAGTAATGGTGACTGTGCAGTAACATATAACATACAGCACAGCATAGAGTGACCCCACTACGGCAGCCAGGCACAGCAGAGCCGGCCATATGCATAGGCAAACTAGGCAATTGCCTAGGGCATTTGATATGCCTAGGGGCATCAGCAGTTTCTGCTGATTAAAATGATATGCGGCATGCCTATATTCTATGTGTAGCATTTCATATGCAGATACAGCCACAGTCTCACACAGTATATAGGCATGCTGCATATCATTTTAATCAGCAGAAGCTGCTTGTGCATCCTAGCCACATAGCAATGCAAATAAGATGCATTTTCATTAAAAAAAAGGTGCCCGACGTTAGCATTGAGGTAAGATTTGTGAGGACACATCTGTATCCAAGCAGAGGCAGAGGTCACAGTGTTAGTGGCAGTGTGAGTGCTGTGTGCATGTGAGTGGGTTGGTTGTTAAGTAGTGTTCAGAATATGTATAAGGAGCATTATGTGTGTCATGTAAAAATGCATTAATAATGTGCAACATATGTGTAAGGGGCACTATGTGTGTCATTATGTGTATAAGGGCATTAATAATGTGCGGCAAATGTGTGGTGGCACTATGTGTGTCATTATGTGTATAAGGGCATTAATGTGTAAAGGACATTATGTGTAAAAGGGTATTAATAAAGGTTGTCATAATGTGTAAAGTGCATTATGTTTATAAGGACATTAATGTGTCTCATATGTGTAAGGGGCATTACTGTGCGGCATTATGTGTATAAGGTGCTCTACTATGTGGCATTGCATATAGAAAGGGCACTACTGTGTCATCTAATGTGAATAAAGAGCAATAAGGTGTGATGTAATGTGAATAAGAGGCTCTACTGTGAGCAGTAATGTTTATAAGGTAAAGTGATACTACTGTGGGATGTAATATGAATTAAGGACACTATCGCAAGATAAAATGTGAATAAAGTTGCAGTACTGTGTGGCGTAATTGGAATTGGGGTTATTGTGTGGCCATGTCCCTTCCCAGCAAGAAGATGCCCCTTTTTGGGCTGTGCGTCAAATGTGCGAACTGTTCCTATTTAAAATATAGGGGGTACAAGGACAGCTATGGGTGAGGGGTAATGGTGCTGGGAAAGAGGTGCAAGGTCAGAGGCAGAACCAGTGGTGGTGCTAGGGGGCACCAGCCAAAATCTTGCCTAGGGCATCATATTGGTTAGGGCCGGCTCTGAGGCACAGGGTCAGGTGTTGTCACCCAGGGTGCATGTGCTGCTGCTGGCTGCATTATGCATAGTGTGGACATCTGTCTTCATGGGCCTTGTGTATCCTTGTACAAAGGAATTGTCCCCTCTTTATACAGTGAGAAGTCTCCTGAGTTTTTGTGGGAGTTGGATACAATTGGGCGAAAGTTATCATATTTATATTCATTATGTCGACATGAAGAACTGTCAACAAACAGTCCCTTGTGATATAGCAGTTTCGTACTTTATACCGGTGACAGCAGTGCCTCTTTCTGGATCACATTGCATTGGCGATGTCTCAGCAGTGTTCTGGTGAGTATTTTCCCCACTATCCCTAATCCCTAACCCTTTCCCTAGTAGCTAACCTTAACCTTTTCCCCTCTCCACAGCCTAACCCTAGCCACCACCCCAGGGCCTACCCCCCCCCCCCCCCTCCCCCCCAGCAGCCAAACCCTAAAATGTACCCGTAGTGCCTACTATATTGGCGTTACGTGTAAAAGGAGCTCTACTGTGTGGCGTAACCTGTATAAGGGGTATTACTGTGTGGTGTAACGTATATAAGGAGTACTACTGTTCAGTGTAATGTAATGTAAATCGGTGTAATGTAATAAGGTTGCACTACTGTGTGGCATAATTTGAATTGGTGGTACTATTGTGTGCCCACACCCCTTTTCAATGAAACCATGCCCTATTTTTTGACACACATGTTTTGGATCTTGGGGGGGCTGGGGCAATGCATTTTGTTGCACCTGGGCCCACCATGGTCTTGTTCCGCCACTGCGTAGGTTCATACATGAATTTGCCACAGGGCAGCATCATTCACTGAATGTCTGAGGACAAGATCTAATCACAGATGTGCTAAATGTAGCACATCTATGGTCATTTACTCTGACATGTGGGTGGATGCCCAGCACAGGGCTAGTCCGGCCCACATGACTGACCCTAGACCCCCCCCCTCCCTCGCACAGGAACAAAACCATTGCACGGTGGCGATGATTTTGTACCTGATGAGTAGCTCCCTGCCAGCGCAGCTCCTGCACGCTGGCAGTCCGCTACTCGCCACATCCCCTGTCGCAGAGGCTGTTTGTGACATCACGCAGCTGCCTCGAGCTGCCCTCAACGGTTCAGACAGGCCTCCGTTGTCCGGACCGTGGTTCTAAAGCCGGTGGCATGCCCCTTCCCACCACGTGACCGCCTCTGCCTGCCAATCAGGCAGAGGCGATCGAAGCCCTCAGATGCTGATAGAATCTCACTGGGCTCCCGGGGTGCGCACGCGCAGGGCGCATTACACAAAGTAATTCAGACTGCGATCGCTGCCGCTGCAGTGATGCAGTCTGAATTACCCCCTAGGCCCGCAGAGACTGCTTTGCAGAATATAAGAAAAGCTTTGTGCGCAGATCCTCTATTGCAGGCTCCTGATTTCAGGTGTCACATTTGTGGCCCAAGACTAGTTAACCCTTGCAAAACAAATTTTCTGAATAAGAATCTGGAGCTTGAATAAGAAGTGAATAAGAAGCTGACTTCATCCTCGTTATATACACATAGTTTTATTGTTGTTG
>NW_026967619.1:1207500-1229052 GCF_028390025.1 Pseudophryne corroboree
TTGGGGGGCTCAACTACAAGGGGCACAGCAACTGGGGGCACAATTACTGGGGTCACAGCTACTGGGGGCAAAGCGACTGAGGGCACACCGACAGGGGGCACAACTACTTCAGGCACAGCTAGGGGCAAAGCTACAAGGGGCACAGCGACTGGGGTCACAACTACTGGGGGCACAGCGACTGGGGGCACAACTACAAGGGGTCACAACTACTCGGGGCAATGCTACTGGGGGCAAAGCTACTAGGGGTACAGCTACTAGGCTCACAACTATTGGGGGAGCCTGCTCCATCATCCCAGTTAGCAGCAGCCTCTCCCCTGTCTGTGCTAACGTCTTCCCGCATCAGCGAGTGCATAATATTCATTCATTTCTCTCTCTCCTCCTGTGGATTACTTTGTAAGTATAATTTTCATTTTTACAGATACCGGCCCTATTGGATTCTACTGGACAAGTGGACGTGACCGGCGTGGGATGTAGGTAAGTGATCTCTCTCTCATTTTTACAGGAACCACCTATTGGATTCTACTGGACAAGTGGACGTGACCGGCGTGGGATGTAGGTAAGTGATCTCTCTCTCATTTTTACAGGAACCACCTATTGGATTCTACTGGACAAGTGGACGTGACCGGCGTGGGATGTAGGTAAGTGATCTCTCTCTCATTTTTACAGGAACCACCTATTGGATTCTACTGGACAAGTGGACGTGACCGGCGTGGGATCAGGATGTAGGTAAGTATGTGTGAGTGTGTAAGTGTGTTTGAATAAATTTTTACTTTCATGGTGTGTGTGTTGTGTCTTTATTTGGGTATTTTTTCTGTTGTAGAATTACAGGTACCAGCGGGCTCATTATTTCCCCGCATGCTGGCACTTGAGGTTCTCCAAGTACCAGCAAGCGGGGGAGGCTTGCTGGGCCTTTTAGTTCCACAACAAAAAACAATATTCTTTTTTATTCACACTTATGGCTATCAGCCCGGCACCCACCGCCCAGGGGGGCTGGGGACAGCCTCGGGCTTCACCCCTGGCCCTTGGGTGCCTGGAGGGGGGGGGGGACCTCTTGATTTAAGGGGTCCCCACTCCTCCAGGGAACCCCGGCCAGGGGTGACTAGTTGGGGGGGTAATGCCACGGCCGCAGGGACCTACATAAATGTGTCCCCCGACTGTGGCATTATGTCCCTGGCTAGTGGAGTCCGGTGCTGGTTTTAAAAATACGGGGGACCCCTACATCTTTTGTCCCCCGTATTTTTGGAACCAGGACCGGTCTAAGAGCCCGGTGCTGGTTGTCTAAATATGGGGAACCCCTGTCCAATTTTTTCCCAGTATTTAGACAACCAGGACCAGCTCAAAGAGCCCGAGGCTGGTTATACTAAGGAAGGGGGACCTCACGCATTTTTTTTTTACATTTTTTAACACATTCAGATCCTTCTCCATTAAGTTAATGGAAGCCCTGGACAACAAAATTGCATTCATGTCCTCCTCCCACTCCCTTCCCAAACACTAATTTTTATTTTTTTTCTATAAAAATGTACAATATATCACAAGTATGATAAGCAGGCAGGCAGCGGGCATTGGCGGCATCGGACTGAGGTGCAAATTAGGGGTTCACTACGGCTGGCCGGCGGTCGGGCTCCCGGCGACCAGCATCCCGGCGCCGGGAGCCCGACCGCCGGCTTACCGACAGCTTGGCGAGCGCAAATGAGCCCCTTGCGGGCTCGCTGCGCTCGCCACGCTACGGGCACGGTGGCGCGCTACGCGCGCCACACTATTTTATTCTCCCTCTATGGGGGTCGTGGACCCCCACGAGGGAAAATAATTGTCGGTATTCCGGCTGTCGGGCTCCCGGCGCCGGTATACTGAGCGCCGGGAGCCCGACCGCCGGCAAACAGAAGACCACCCGCAAATTAGTGGCGGAGGGCTGGGTCAGTTGATGGTGGGCTAGTTTGTAAGCCATTGGCGGTGGCTGCAGGCATCGGCTAAGTGGCAGTAGTGGGCATTGGCTCGGCGGCGGTAGGGGTCATCGCCAGGATTTGGCGGACATTATGGCTGTAGTGCCTCACCAGCCTCTGACCTCATCGCACGCCACTGGTACCAGCTGGTGGCCATATTCATGCTATATATGTATACAAAGAAGAATCCATTAGCTGTTGCCGCTAACTATAATATACTACAAATCTGTGTGTATGTAGCAAATTAAACAGAGGGGATTTGGTCATGTTTTGATCAAAACATTTAAGCTTGCAGCCCACGTCAAGGGACCCCAATATTCTGCAAGTCCCTATCCTAGCCTGCTCCGATATGTTACTGGTTGGGGGGCACAATGGAGGTCCAGAGCCCGACAGCAACACCCCCAGGAGGACATCTAATGATGGGAAGAGTCCCAGGGTGACCACAGGATGAATAATCAGGATATTGCTGTGGCTGTTAAGTGCTGTCAAGTCAATGCTGACTCATGATGACTGTATCATGCCATCTCGCTGCTTGTTTTTACTCTTTTTCGTGACCTTCAACTTTTCCAGCGGAGCACAGGGAAGGCAGGAGCTGGGAGCGGAGGCTATAACGCTGGAGCTAGGTGGTGGATCTTACCCTGTGGCATAGGAGTGTGCTGAGCGGCTCACACTTCCCTATGGGAGCTGCCTGCATATCTGGAAGAGATGCTGGAAGAGGAGAGCTGCAGCAGAGAACTACAGCAGCAGCTGTTGGGGATTCTGAAGCAGCATCTGGAAGTTGATTGCTAGGTCTTTCTTCTGTGGTGTTTTTTTGGGACCTGTCCACTTTGGAGGGCCCTGCCAGTAGTGAATGCCAGATGGCATAACAGTAACAATGCTGACAAACCAAGCATGATATTAGCCTCCGCCAAATATCATGCAGCTCTAAAATCCAGAAGGTAGGCGGTACTCATAAGTAGCCCGTTCATCAAACAGAAAGCCGCTGGTGATTGGTACACGCTTGGTCGGTGGTATAACCATAGCAGCCTCCACCTTCTTGTGTGTTTCCTTGTCATCCAGAAAATAAACTTGTTCTTCTGGTGCCGCTCTGTCTTTATTGATGTCCACTGCTGCCGCTTCTTTTGCTGCTGCTGCTTCTTCTTCTGCTGCAGCTTCATTTGCTTCTGCTTCTTCTTCTGTTTTTTCTTCTTCCTGTTGTTCTTCTTCCAGAATGCTCCCACTGCCATTGTCTCCAGCCTCAATATCGGGGTCCAACTTTCTCTCCGACTTTGGTCTCTTCCTAAATGTACAAAAAGAATGAAAAGTACTCAGTAGCAGAACAGAAAAACCATCAGCCCCCTATATCCTAAACGCATTTCACAGTGCAGTGTATAGAGGCACATTATATAACACGGTAGCATAATGTATTACAGTACAGCACAGGAACACAGGGCAGCCTATGATATCACAGTATAGCACAGCAATGCAGAAGTGGTTGTGCTCTACTTTCCACTATATATCCTGCTAAGTGCAAACAAGAGTTCTGATAAAAGGGACAGGTCTGCAAGTTGTTGTCACTCTATTGGCGGTGCTAATATAGCATATTACTGTCTATTAGTGTGTCAGTAAAATCATATTCTCATACGCTGACAGCAGAGTGCCTGTATTAACCCTTTCTATTATACTGGTAATAACTAATACTCCTGTTATCTACTGTAGGTAAATAAACTGTAACATTGAATGTTATTCAGGTTTATTAGCAAACCAAAAAAGCCCACTAATGGGCAAAATCATGTTGCACTGTGGTTGGGGCAGATGTAACATGTGTAGAGAGAGTTAGATTTGGGTGGGTTGTATTGTTTCTCTGCAGGGTAAATACTGGCTTTTTTATTTTTACACTGCAATGTAGATTTCCATTTGAACACACCCCACCCAAATCCAAATCTCTGCACATGTTACACCTGCCCCACCTGCAGTGCACATGGGGGGGTTATACCGAGATGATCATAGATGTGCTAAATATAGCACAGCTACGATCATTCACACTGAAATGCAGGGGGACGCCCAGCACAGGGCTATCCCACCCCGCATGTCAGTGCTGGTCGCCCCCTGCAGAAGTGCAAAGGCATCGCACAGCTACTCGTCGCTCCCCGGCCCACAGCGGCTGCATGTGACATCACGCAGCCGCTGCGGCCCGCCCCCCGTTCGGTCCGGCCATGCCTGCATTGGCCGGACCACGCCGATGAAACAGCAGCCAAATGCCACCATTCCACCCCCCTGCCCAGCGACCACCTCTGCCTGTCAATCAGGCAGGGGCGATCGTAGCGGCCCGACGGCGCCACATGCGCAGTCCTGACCCCATCGCACAGCTGCAATAAACTGCAGTGTGCGATTGGGTCAGAATGACCCCCATGGTTTTGCCCATTAGTGGCCTTTTTTGGTTTGCTAACAACTTTGAATAGGGCCCTTTATCTGTAAATGATATCACTGAGTTACCAGATGTAAATGCAGAAGGCCAGCATTACCGCCAATGAGAAGAAGCAGAAACATGTAGCGGCAATCAGCAATCCTGCAAGAAAGAAAGAAGGTTCTGTGAATAAGCGTCATGTCATTTACAGCTGTGTTACACATAGATCAATTCCTTATATGAAACAATTCTGAAAACAGCTTTGTTGTCACTAGTAAGTGCAGAATATGCTGAAGCTCAGCGCATATCATTTCCTAGAAATCCTGCGTTTGCCACTGATGGTGTGTAACCATCACATGTATTTTGGGGAGTAACCTGCGCCCTAACCTGGGAATGCCTCACTGAGTACTCTGCACCTGCTGATATGTTATATTCTGCAGCACAAAGCTGACTTATGGGCATAAGTGCAATACTAGGCAAATGATGCCCCAATCTCACCCAGCTGCTGCCAGTGGAAGATGTAACTTACCCCCCTCACACACACAGATGCCGTCCCTGTCCCCACTGATCCCTATTACTAACACATAGCACATATATGTCTGACTTTCATCACTGTTAGTTACCTGTGTCTGTAGGAACATAAGGGTCTTCTGTCCCCTGTACACCGGCATGGTCTGCGGAGACACCTAAATCTGTGGCTGATGTAAGGCCACGGAGAGAATAGAGAAGATGAGCAATGTGTATAGTAATGTATAAATAATGAACATTTACTTTGCCTAGTGACGCTGCGACAGGACATTTCCTGTGTGTTATGGGGGACGTGTTTCTGTCTCCTGTTACACAGCTATCTGAGTGCGGTAATGTAAATAATATGGGCGTACACCTGGGGATAGTCTTCCCATAATCTCCACCGTCATTGGTTGATCAGCATGTGGGCATTCCAGCTGCTGCAGACAGAGCCGGCCTTAGCTATAGGCAGGCTAGGCATTTGCCTAGGGCATCCAAGCATGTCTAGGGGCATCCAAGTCCCTGCAGTATCTCATGCTGGGAGGGACAGTCTACAAACTAACTGTTACTTTCCAAATGTATTCAATCAGTACTGGTATACACTGCTGTTTACATTTGTCAAATAAAAATGCACACTCTCCCTTAAAGTTCTTTAAATTCCCTCTGACATGCTTGAATGCCCCTGACTTGTGAGACCTCAGACAGACAGCAGAAGCCCGGTAACTGCAATTCCTGGACCTGTGATATTTACACTGACTATATAAGGTTATTACTGGATGGCTCCTTATGATACCACATGTGTATTTGGAAGACTGCTTCACATAAACCTGACATCACCTATACTGCTTGTGCACATGGGGGAGGGGGACCCTGCTATCCTGTGTTCCTTATTCCTGTGCCAACCCCAGATGTCTGCAGGGACATAACATGGGCAGTGTTCTCCTCACACTTTATTTCCTAGTCAGTCCATGCTGTAAAATTCCCATGCCAGGATGGCATACCCTGTGAGGTCACATCCCTTGTACGGGTGCCAGCGCAAGCACGCACCCACCCACCCATCCTGCCACCCCCATCTCACAAAACGCAGGCACAGATCCAGGGAGCTGCATGGGCGTACACACTGACTGCAAGCACACCAGCAAGCAAAAGTAAGTTTTATAAAAAAAGTTACTAGCATTACTAATGTGGGACATATGTGTAAGGTGCATCACTGTGTGGAATTATGTGTATTATGGGCATTACTGTGTGCCATTATGCAGGGTTGAACTAGACCACATGGTAACCCCCCGGTGGGCCCCACTACCTAAGTGTTGCTGGGTCAGATGCAGAACTAGCGGCAGTGCTAGGGGGCACCAGACAAAATTTTGCCTAGGGCATCAAATTGGCTAGGGCCGGCTCTGGCTGCAGAACTACACTTCCCAGCATGTCCTGCCATAGTTTTGCTGTTAAGACATGCTAAAATTGTAACAGGGCATGCTGGGATATGTAGTTCCACACTAGATGGTCTACCACATGTTGCCTACACCTGCTATAGACACAGGTGAGTAGGCCTGTGTAAGTCACACATGTCACCCCAGTACTATTCTCACACAGTATATTTAGTATAACATTCAGTATGTAACTAGCACTATATAGGGTGTGATATAGAAAGTATAGTTGTATGTATGTCATGCTTGTAGAGGTCTGTATGTTGTATATTATGTACTGTGCGCCCTTATAAATGCTGAGGTATACTTGTGTCTATGGCTCTATTTGGCTAAATAATATCATTTATTTCTACTTAGTAACAACTCTTACAATAAGGAAGATGGCGCTTACCTTCAGTTGCCACAATAGGTGCTCCCTGACCAGCCGTAATAATGAGAAATATCCACAAAAATGTCTGTAAGCACGAGAACATCTCTGCACGTCTTTCTCCGCCAAAAACTACCTATCAAAAGGCTAACACTCTAACAGTCTGTGACATCACCCTGGCCTCAGCTGCATTGTGATGCGGCTGTGATGTCATAATGACAGTTAGGAAGGGGCTGGGGCCTTATTAGGGACAATCTGTGCAGAGAAATTATAAGCTGATAACTGCCAGACATTAATATAATGTTATCACATGAATGTGCTGTTAGCTCACAGATGCTGTATCAGATATCTGAGTATAATCCGGAGCGGGATTTAGACCTCACGGGCCCTAGCCACTTTGGGGCCCCTCTCCCTCATCAAAATCCATAACACTATATGTTTGTTCCTTATTCATGCCCATTATATTATTTGTTGTTTTACCTCCTTATATTCAACTTTTAAAGCTTTAAACATTATACAGGGTGAGTCAAAAGTCGCAGTACACCCCTTGTGTTTCAAAAACTGCAGGAAATGGGAAAACTGAATAACCAGTAGGGTATGGCTGAGGTGGGCTATAACTGTGGGGGCATAATATTGTGTCGGGGCATTACTGTGGTGAAAAAATATGGTGTCAGGGGCATTAGTGCAGTGGCATAATATGGTGCCAGGGAATTACTATGGGGTCATAATATGGTGTCAGGGGCATTACTGCAGGGGCATAATATGGTGTCAGGGGCATTACTGTGTGCGGCATAATATGATGTCAGGGGCATAATATGGTGTCTGGGGCATTACTGTGTGCGGCATAATCTGATGTCAGGGGCATAATATGGTGTCAGGGGCATTACTGTGTGCGGCATAATATGATGTCAGGGGCATAATATGGTGTCAGGGGCATTACTGTGTGCGGCATAATATGATGTCAGGGGCATAATATGGTGTCAGGGGCATTACTGTGTGCGGCATAATATGATGTCAGGGGCATAATATGGTGTCTGGGGCATTACTGTGTGCGGCATAATATGATGTCAGGGGCATAATATGGTGCCAGGAGCATTACTGTGTGCGGCATAATATGATGTCAGGGGCATAATATGGTGCCAGGAGCATTACTGTGTGCGGCATAATATGGTGTCTGGGGCATTACTGTGTGCGGCATAATATGGTGTCAGGGGCATTACTGTGTGTGGCATAATATGATGTCAGGGGCATAATATGATGCCAGGAGCATTACTGTGTGCGGCATAATATGGTGTCAGGGGCATTACTGTGTGCAGCATAATATGGTGTCTGGGGCATTACTGTGTGCGGCATAATATGATGTCAGGGGCATAATATGGTGCCAGGAGCATTACTGTGTGCGGCATAATATGGTGTCTGGGGCATTACTATGTGCGGCATAATATGATGTCAGGGGCATAATATGGTGCCAGGAGCATTACTGTGTGCGGCATAATATGGTGTCAGGAGCATTACTATGTGCGGCATAATATGATGTCAGGGGCATAATATGGTGTCAGGGGCATTACTGTGTGCAGCATAATATGGTGTCTGGGGCATTAATGTGTGCGGCATAATATGATGTCAGGGGCATAATATGGTGCCAGGAGCATTACTGTGTGCGGCATAATATGGTGTCTGGGGCATTACTATGTGCGGCATAATATGATGTCAGGGGCATAATATGGTGCCAGGAGCATTACTGTGTGCGGCATAATATGGTGTCAGGAGCATTACTGTGTGCAGCATAATATGGTGTCTGGGGCATTACTGTGTGCGGCATAATATGATGTCAGGGGCATAATATGGTGTCAGGGGCATTACTGTGTGCGGCATAATATGATGTCAGGGGCATAATATGGTGTCAGGAGCATTACTGTGTGCGGCATAATATGATGTCAGGGTCATAATATGGTGTCAGGGGCATTACTGTGTGCGGCATAATATGATGTCAGGGGCATAATATGGTGTCTGGGGCATTACTGTGTGCGGCATAATATGATGTCAGGGGCATAATATGGTGCCAGGAGCATTACTGTGTGCGGCATAATATGGTGTCAGGGGCATAATATGGTGCCAGGAGCATTACTGTGTGCGGCATAATATGGTGTCTGGGGCATTACTGTGTGTGGCATAATATGGTGTCAGGGGCATTACTGTGTGTGGCATAATATGATGTCAGGGGCATAATATGATGCCAGGAGTATTACTGTGTGCGGCATAATATGGTGCCAGGAGCATTACTGTGTGCAGCATAATATGGTGTCTGGGGCATTACTGTGTGCGGCATAATATGATGTCAGGGGCATAATATGGTGCCAGGAGCATTACTGTGTGCGGCATAATATGGTGTCTGGGGCATTACTATGTGCGGCATAATATGATGTCAGGGGCATAATATGGTGTCTGGGGCATTACTGTGTGCGGCATAATATGGTGCCAGGAGCATTACTGTGTGCGGCATAATATGGTGTCAGGAGCATTACTATGTGCGGCATAATATGATGTCAGGGGCATAATATGGTGTCAGGGGCATTACTGTGTGCGGCATAATATGGTGTCAGGAGCATTACTATGTGCGGCATAATATGATGTCAGGGGCATAATATGGTGTCAGGAGCATTACTGTGTGCGGCATAATATGGTGTCAGGAGCATTACTATGTGCGGCATAATATGATGTCAGGGGCATAATATGGTGCCAGGAGCATTACTGTGTGCGGCATAATATGGTGTCAGGGGCATTACTGTGTGCGGCATAATATGGTGCCAGGAGCATTACTGTGTGCGGCATAATATGGTGTCAGGGGCATTACTGTGTGCGGCATAATATGGTGTCAGGGGCATAATATGGTGTCAGGAGCATTACTATGTGCGGCATAATATGGTGTCAGGGGCATAATATGGTGTCAGGAGCATTACTATGTGCGGCATAATATGATGTCAGGGGCATAATATGGTGCCAGGAGCATTACTGTGTGCGGCATAATATGGTGTCAGGGGCATTACTGTGTGCGGCATAATATGGTGTCAGGGGCATAATATGGTGCCAGGAGCATTACTGTGTGCGGCATAATATGGTGTCAGGGGCATTACTGTGTGCGGCATAATATGGTGTCAGGAGCATTACTGTGTGCGGCATAATATGGTGTCAGGAGCATTACTATGTGCGGCATAATATGATGTCAGGGGCATAATATGGTGCCAGGAGCATTACTGTGTGCGGCATAATATGGTGTCAGGAGCATTACTATGTGCGGCATAATATGATGTCAGGGGCATAATATGGTGCCAGGAGCATTACTGTGTGCGGCATAATATGATGTCAGGGGCATAATATGGTGCCAGGAGCATTACTGTGTGCGGCATAATATGATGTCAGGGGCATAATATGGTGTCTGGGGCATTACTGTGTGCGGCATAATATGGTGTCAGGGGCATTACTGTGTGCGGCTTAATATGGTGTCAGTTGCTTTACTGTGTGCGGCATAATATGATGTCAGGGGCATAATATGGTGTCAGGGGCATTACTGTGTGCAGCATAATATGATGTCAGGGGCATAATATGGTGTCTGGGGCATTACTGTGTGCGGCATAATATGGTGTCAGGGGCATTACTGTGTGCGGCATAATATGGTGTCAGGGGCATTACTGTGTGCGGCTTAATATGGTGTCAGTTGCTTTACTGTGGGGTCATATTATGTTCCTCACTTGCGAGGCCACCCTTTTTTTGTGGCACTTTCCATCTGCGCATATTGGGGGTCATTCCGAGTTGATCGTAGCTGTGCTAAATTTAGCACAACTATGATCATGTTCCCTGACATGCGGGGGAACACCCAGCACAGGGCTAGTCCGCCCCGCATGTCAGTCCAGCCCCCCTCCCGCACAAATACAAACGCATCGCACAGTGGTGATGCCTTTGTATTTGAGGAGTAACTCCCGGCCAGCGCTGCTCCTGCGGCGGGCCGGGAGTTGTTAGTCGCTCCCGCTGGCCGTAGCGGCTACGTGAGACGTCACGCAGCCCCCGTGGCCCACCCCCCAACGTATATATACATACAAAATAAATACACACACACTTTCTCTCTCCCACTCACTCTCCCTCATCTTATCTATCAGAGGCTGTAGCAGCCTGGTTCCATGTAGCTCCGACACCTCTGTTTCATGTAGCTCCTCCCGCTTTTCTTGACCGAGCTTGGCACTGTCACATGAGAGGGTAGAGTATGCTGCAAGCTTCAATTGAAAAAAACTCTGCCAAAATGGCCACAGCCAGGGCCGGTGCTAGGGTGTTCGGCGCCGCCATGCAAACTATAAATTTGTGCCCTCCCATATTCCTTTGGCGAGCGCCGGAAAGAGGGTTGTGGTCTCACAAGTAAGGGAACAGTAGTACCCCCATTTAAAATTACGCCACAATGTAGCACAATCTTATTAATCTTATACGTAATGCCCCACCCGTAGTAGTAGCGTCCTTATACGTAATACCTCACCCGTAGTAGTAGCGTCCTTATATGTAATGCACCCCAGTAGTAGTAGCATCCTTATACATAATGCCCCCCCAGTAGTAGTAGCATCCTTATACATAATGCCCCCCCGTAGTAGTAGTGTCCTTATACATAATGCCCCCCCCGTAGTAGTAGTGTCCTTATACATAATGCCCCCCCAGTAGTAGTAGTGTCCTTATACATAATGCCCCCCAGTAGTAGTAGTGTCCTTATACGTAATACCTCACCCGTAGTAGTAGCGTCCTTATACGTAATGCCCCACCCGTAGTAGTAGCGTCCTTATACGTAATACCTCACCCGTAGTAGTAGCGTCCTTATATGTAATGCACCCCAGTAGTAGTAGCATCCTTATACATAATGCCCCCCCAGTAGTAGTAGCATCCTTATACGTAATACCTCACCCGTAGTAGTAGCGTCCTTATACGTAATGCCCCACCCGTAGTAGTAGCGTCCTTATACGTAATACCTCACCCGTAGTAGTAGCGTCCTTATACGTAATGCCCCACCCGTAGTAGTAGCGTCCTTATATGTAATACCTCACCCGTAGTAGTAGCGTCCTTATATGTAATGCACCCCAGTAGTAGTAGCATCCTTATACATAATGCCCCCCCAGTAGTAGTAGCATCCTTATACATAATGCCCCCCTGTAGTAGTAGTGTCCTTATACATAATGCCCCCCCGTAGTAGTAGTGTCCTTATACATAATGCCCCCCCAGTAGTAGTAGCATCCTTATACATAATGCACCCACAGTAGTAGTAGCGTCCTTGTACGTAGTGCACCCCCAGTAGTAGACGCGTCCTTATACGTAATACCCCCCGTAGTAGTAGTAGCATCCTTATAGGTAGTGCACCCCCAGTAGTATTAGCGTCCTTATAGGTAGTGCACCCCCAGTAGTATTAGCATCCTTATACGTAATGCCATCTCAGTAGTAGTAGCGTTCTTATACGTAATGCGCCCCCAGTAGTAGCACCGTCCTTATACATAATGCCCCCCGCAGTACTAGCATCCTTATACGTAATGCCCTCCTCCCAGTAGTAATAGCATTGTTATACGTAATGCCCTCCTGGTAATAGTAGCGTCCTTATACATAATGCCCCCAAGTAGTAGTATCGTCCTTATATGTAATGCCCCCCCAGTAGTAGTAGCGTCCTTATACGTAGTGCACCCCCAGTAGTAGTATCGTCCTTATAGGTAATGCCCCCCCAGTAGTAGTAGCGTTCTTATACGTAGTGCACCCCAGTAGTAGTATCGTCCTTATACGTAATGCCCCCAGCCCCATTAGTAGTAGCATCCTTACACGTAATGGCCCCCCCAGTAATAGCGTTGTTACAAGTAATGCCCCCCTGTAGTAATAGCGTCCTTATACGTAATGCCCCCCCAGTAGTGGCGTCCATAGAGCGCGCGCACAGACATACCTCACATACACACACACACACACACAATTCACACACACATACACACCCACCATACACACACACTTCTCTCTCACCCTCCACTTACCTAATCCAGTCTCTCTCTGTACAGCAGCCAGGTCCATGTAGCTCCGCCCCCTTATGTCCCATTTAGCCACGCCCCCTACCGTCCCGTGTAGCTCCACCTCCTTCTGTCCTGTACTCGGCTCTCTCACATAGATGAGATGAGGTGAGGGGAGGGAGGAGGCGTTTCATGCTGCAGGTGTCCGCTGCCAGTGCCTGTCATACAGTGACAGACACAGCAGTGGCAGCAGCAGCAGCAGGAGGGGGACAGGACGGCGCAGCAGGGAAGGGATGCAGAGCAGGGGAAGCACCTATCCATCCCAGCGCCTCCCTGCACTGCATCCCTTCGCTGAGCGGATAACGCCGGGCCTGGCCACAGCCTTAGAGGAGACAGCTATTAAACTTACTAGAGGAGCCTCCTCTAGCATCTTTAATAACTGTCTCCTCTGTGGCGGTGGCCATTTTTGGAGTGATGTTTACAATAGAAGCTTGCAGCGTCCTCTCCCCCTCCTTTGCAAGAGGTGTGGTCCATTAGGTCGATATACATTGGATCGACCACTGAAGATCGACACATTCATTATGTCGACATGTTCATTATGTCGACATGTACAAGGTCGACATAGAAAAAAGGTCGACATGAGTTTTTGACTGTTTTGGTGTAGTTTTCTTCGTAAAGTAATGGGGAACCCC
Organism: Pseudophryne corroboree; assembly: GCF_028390025.1. Classification (NCBI taxonomy): domain Eukaryota; kingdom Metazoa; phylum Chordata; class Amphibia; order Anura; family Myobatrachidae; genus Pseudophryne; species Pseudophryne corroboree. Next base: position 1,220,831 of record NW_026967619.1, read on the forward strand.
AATTGGTGCACCGCGTCCCCTCGCATGGCTCATGAAGGTACCTCGCTCCGCTGCAGCTGCGCTCAGCACAGGTTACCATTTCCAATTGTAGTCCACATGGATCATTAAGTATGAAAAAGGTAAAAATATGGGAAAAACACTCATGTCGAAATTTTTTTGTCGACCTAGTAGATGTTGACCTAATGACCATGTCGAGCTAATGCATGTGGACCTTCAGTGGTCGATCAATGTATGTCGACCTAATGCTTGTCAACCTAACGACCACTTCCCCTTTGCAAGTGCCAGAACTCGGTAATGAAAAATGGGCAGAGCATCGTGGCGGGCGGATGGTGGCATGAGCGGTCCGGGCCCTCTCCACTGTCAGAGAGGCTGGTCTCGGGACATCTGAGCCCGCAACACCCCCTGATAGTGGGCCTGCTTGTAGCATACCTCCCAAAATTGTGGTCAATGGAGCGGGAACAACCGCAAAGGTGCGCACATGTGACCGCAAAGGGGACATAGCCTATGTGAAAGTGGGCGGAGTTTTGTCAACCCCCATTCTCATCACTGTGGGGGGGCGTATAGAGCAGTGGTGTGTGCTCTCCCAACTACCCTACCACCATGGGGCACATAGCAGCCCACAGGTGAGACAGCGGAACAGTCCTAGGAAAACAGGACTGTACCACTGAATGCAGGATAGTTTGGCGGTATGTTGTATCCCATCGTCAAGGGACACCAATATTCTGAAAGTCCCTCACCAAGCCTACATGCTCAGCACGCCATTGCAATGCAGGTAAATGTACCTTCCACCTACATAGGGGAACATCCATACAGGGCTGGTCTGTGAACCAAACCCAAGAAGGCAATTTATAGCCTTAATTGTACACTGCCATGACAGCACTAGGCAAATAAAACAGAGGGGATTTGGTCATGTTTTGATCAAAACATTTAAGCTTGCAGCCCATGTCAAGAGACCCCAATATTCTGCAAGTCCCTATCCTAGCCTGCTCTGATATGTTACTGTGGGGGGCACTATGGAGGTCCAGAGCCCAACAGCAACACCCCCAGGAGGACATCTAATGATGGGAAGAGTATCAGGGTGGCCACAGGATGAATTATCAGGATATTGGTGTGGCTGTTGTTAAGTTCCGTCAAGTCAATGTTGACTCATGATGACCCTGTGGACAGCTGTCTTGAACAAATTTAGAACTTAAGTTAAGCGGCTCAGTGTTTATAGTCTGGTGTCTATAGTTGTTGTGACTGTATCATGCTATCTCGCTGCTGGTTTTCCTCTTTTTCTTGACCTTCAACTTTCCAGCGGAGCACAGGGAAGGCAGGAACTAAAAGCCCATATAGATGGGAGAGATGTGTGCTGAGCGAACCGCTCAGCACACATCTCACCCACTGCTTAGCACAGCGCGATGTGTGCTGAGCAATGCGGGGGAGGTCGGGGAGCCGCTCATTTCACCCAGCGGGTAAAATGAGCAACGTGCTAGATTGGCCTGCATGCATGCTCCCACTCCATTGTCTAGCACCGGTGATAGCGATGTGCGGGGCCGCGCATCGCTATTGCTGTGGGGGTATACACGAGTGATCTGTGCTTAAAATCTAAGCAATCTAGTCATATGGATTAGATTTTAAGCATGGATCTCTCCGTGAGTACCCCCCTTAAGAGTGGAGCACAGGGAAGGCAGGAGCTGGGAGCGGAGGCTATAACGCTGGAGCTAGGTGGTGGATCTTACACTGTGGCATAGGAGTGTGCTGAGCGGCTCACACTTCCCTATGGGAGCTGCCTGCATATCTGGAAGAGATGCTGGAGGAGGAGAGCTGCAGAAGAGAACTACAGCAGCAGCTGTTGGGGATTCTGAAGCAGCATCTGGAAGTTGATCGCTAGGTCTTTCTTCTGTGGTCTGTTTTTGGGACCTGTCCACTTTGGAGGGCCCTGCCAGTAGTGAATGCCAGATGGCATAACAGTAACAATGCTGACAAACCAAGCATGATATTAGCCTCCGCCAAATATCATGCAGCTCAAAAATCCAGAAGGGAGGCGGTACTCATAAGTACCCTGTTCATCAAACAGAAAGCCGCTGGTGATTGGTGCACACTGGGGCGGTGGTATAACCATAGCAGCCTCCACCTTCTTGTGTGTTTCCTCGTCATCCAAAAAATAAACTTGTTCTTCTGGTGCCGCTCTGTCTTTATTGATGTCCACTGCTGCTTCCTCTCCTGCTGCTGCTTCTTCTTTTTCTTCTGCTTCTTCTTCTGCTTTTTCTTCTTCCTGTTGTTCTTCTTCCAGAATGCTCCAACTGCCATTGTCTCCAGCCTCAATATCGGGGTCCGACTTTCTCTCCGACTTTGGTCTCTTCCTAAATGTACAAAAAGAATGAAAAGTACTCAGTAGCAGAACAGAAAAACCATCAGCCCCCTATATCCTAAACGCATTTCACAGTGCAGTGTATAGAGGCACATTATATAACATAGGGCAGATGTAACATGTGCAGGGAGAGTTAGATTTGGGTGGATTATATTGTTTCTGTACAGGGAAAATACTGGCTGCTTTTTTTTTACACTGTAATTTAGATCTCTGTTTGAACACAACCCACCCAAATCTAACTCTCTCTGCACATGTAACACCTGCCCCACCTGCAGTGCACATGGGGGGTAATTCCAAGTTGATCGCAACAGGAACTTTTTTAGCAGTTGGGCAAAACCATGTGAACTGCAGGGGAGGCAGATATAACATTTGCAGAGAGAGTTAGATTTGGGTGGGTTATTTTGTTTCTGTGCAGGGTAAATACTGGCTGCTTTATTTTTACACTGCAATTTAGATTGCAGATTGAACACACCACACCTAAATCTAACTCTCTCTGCACATGTTACACCTGCCCCACCTGCAGTGCACATGGTTTTGCCCATTAGTGGGCTTTTTTGGTTTGCTAACAACTTTGAATAGGGCCCTTTATCTGTAAATGATATCACTGACTTACCAGATGTAAATGCAGAAGGCCAGCATTACCGCCAATGAGAAGAAGCAGAAACATGTAGCGGCAATCAGCAATCCTGCAAGAAAGAAAGAAGGTTCTGTGAATGATACCCCTTTTCCACTAGCTGTTTTTACCCGTGTTTTTGCACGGGGGCGCGCATCAACACGGATTTTTAGTAGGTGGAAACGGGTCAACACGGGTTGAGTGACCCGGGAATCCAACCCGGCTATTTACCTGGGTAGAACACGGTAATGACACGGATAGCGGTGCAGTGGAAACGGTCATTACACGTGTTTTCAGACCCGAGTAACGCTCTGAGACGCTGATTGGTGCTTCTGGGGCACTGGAAGATGATGTCATCCCTGGGAGACACGCTGGGCACATGCAGGCATTGAGGCAGCAAACAAAACACTCTGAAGTCGCGCTGGGTACATACAGATCTTTTTATTGCAGCAGCTTCCAGACAATATACAGCAGCAGAAGCTCCAGCACAGCAACATGGCTAGCCATATCTGGTCAGACACAGAGATCAAGGAGCTGCTTAATATTCGGGGAGAGGAAGAAATAAGAAGGCAATCCCTACTCCAAATAAACTGGAAACTGTGCGATACTCTCCAGGGGTAGCATACCACCAGAGAGCAATCGCTAATCTCCTGGCTGGCTCAATGGGCTTACGGAACCTGGTGGTCTGCATGGTTATTGCGGGGGACAGTAGTTCCAAAACATACTCGAATGTAGCGCGAGACATCCTGAAGTTTGACATCCACTGCTCCTCCTGATATGCTAGAATAGTCTGCATGAATGCTTCCCCATGTCTGCGATCTCTCATCCACATTCTTCGGCTTGGTGTAGAGTTCATTGTTATTAAAGAAATAACAACAGTGGATGATATACGCGCTCTCCTCCTTTTCAAATATTTGCGTCGATAGGTAGCCCTCTCTGCAAAGAATTGAGCTCTCCTTCTCCAGCTCTGCAGTAGGTAGCACAAGGTGAAAAGCTGCATCAAGCTGTCTGTAGCAGAAAGCAGCAGTAAACTGCAAACAGTCTGCGACTCCATGCTAGACACAGCTACTGCACCGGCGTCCATTGCTGCAATGCTGTGAGCAGGCCCCACCCCTCCCTTTTGGTCCTTTTGATGACATCATCTTGATGAGACAGTAAAAAGTCCATTTGTAATGACAGCAATAGGCTTTTACAGAGCTTACCCGGGTTAAGTGTAAACAGATCAGACACGGGAATAACCCGTGTTGAAGTGTAGTGGAAACGGGGGAGCCGACACGGGTTGTAGCCGTGTTAAACATCCCGGATCGGACACGGTACGTAGGTGGAAAAGGGGTATAAGCGTCATGTCATTTACAGCCGTGTTACACGTGAATCAATTCCTTATATGAAACAATTCTGAAAACAGCTTTGTTGTCACTAGTAAGTGCAGAATATGCTGAAGCTCAGCGCATATCATTTCCTAGAAATCCTGCATTTGCCCCTGATGGTGTGTAACCGTCACATGTATTTTGAGGAGTAACCTGCGCCCTAACCTGGGAATGCCTCACTGAGTACTCTGCACCTGCTGATATGTTATATTCTGCAGCACAAAGCTGACTTATGGGCATAAGTGCAATACTAGGCAAATGATGCCCCAATGTCACCCAGCTGCTGCCAGCGGAAGATGTCACTGATCCTTATTACTAACACATAGCACATATATGTCTGACTTTCATCACTGTTAGTTACCTGTGTCTGTAGGAACATAAGGGTCTTCTGTCCCTTGGACACCGGCATGGTCTGCGGAGATACCTACATGTGTGGCTGATGTAAGGCCACGGAGAGAATAGAGAAGATTAGCAATGTGTAGGAAGATGGCACTTACCTTCAGTTGCACAATAGGTGCTCCCTGACCTGCTGTAATAATGAGAAATATCATCAAAAATGTCTGTAAGTATGAGAACATTTCTGCACGTCTTTCTCTGACAAAAACTACCTATCGAAAGCAGAGGCGTAACTAAGGGGGGTCGAGCAGGGCATGTGCCCTGGGCACCGTGGCAGGCCCAGCAGAAGGGGGTGCCACTGGCCAGGGCATTGTACCTGCTCGCCTGCCCGCCTCCATCAATGTAACATAGTAACATAGTATCTGAGGTTGAAAAAAGACAATTGTCCAACGAGTTCAACCTATTTGTGGTGTCCTATGCATGATGATTTGACTAAAATTTCTGACTGATGCTGCCGTCAGCCATTGCATTTTATCCCTATTTATAGTAACTATAATGCATGACTATGCACCATACCCCTGGATATCCTTATCCAATAGGAATTTATCTAACCCATTCTTAAAGGTGTTGACAGATTCCGCCATTACAACTCCCTCGGGCAGGGAATTCCAAACACGTATTGTCCTTACCGTGAAAAAGCCTTTACACTGTATTGTGCGGAATCTCCTCTCCTCTAACCTGAGCGAGTGTCCACGAGTCCTCTGTGTTGATCTAACCAAAAACAGGTCCCGCGCAAGCTCTATGTATTGTCCCCTTATATATTTGTAGATGTTGATCATATCCCCTCTTAGTCTCCGCTTTTCCAATGTAAACATGCCTAGTCTTTCAAGCCTTTCCTTGTATTCCATCGTCTCCATGCCCTTAATTAGTTTGGTCGCCCTCCTCTGTACCTTTTCAAGCTGCTGATGCCGGCTGCCTGCTCTGTGATAATGAGCAGCAGAAGCAGAGAGTAACCTGCTGACAGTAGGGGTCAGAGGAGCATGTGCTGAGCCCTGATTGGTGGAACCCAGCACATGCTCATATGACCCGAGTAGGGGGCGGGGCTACAGCAGCATCTTCTACAGCTCTTCTCCTGGGCCCTGGCTGGCAGCGTGGAAGAGGAGGGAGCAGCAGCTGGAGGCTACAAGTCATCAAGGTGAGGGCACCTGTGTGTGTGTTTGTGTGACCCTGCCTGCATGTGTCTCCATGTCCCTCCCCCCCACCAGTGTGTTTTTCCATATGTACATATAGTTTGTGTAATCCCGTACCACTATAATTTTCTTGTGTATACAGTTCAAATGTATTGTGGTACCTTCAGAGTTGCTGAAAATATTTTGGGTTTTCTCGACCCTATATGACCCTGTACGCAGGTGCCCTCCAAATGCTTTTGAGTCCTGGACTCGTATGAAGCTACCAAAGAAGAAAGAAGCATTTTCTTGGATGCACTCAACCACTAATTGTTTACTTAAAATGTCTATTCTTTATCGGATATACATTAAAAATGTAAGGAATTGGTGAAATATTAAAATATAGTGTGAATAAGAAAATCAGAATGTGATAATAAAAACTACTCATTTCGGAATGGTGATCCCTCAAAGTGTTAACTCAATAAAGGCTATATTGCCTGTAACATAGTATCCGTGTCTTTTGTTAGTGTTGTCCTATAAACTGCTTTTTAATGAGTACAACAGGCTGGCAGTATTATTGCTTATCCTTTTGCAACAATTTCAAGTATGCTCTTATACAATGTAGCTACTATTGCTATTCTTATAAATTGTAGCTAATAAATGTTGCTGGCTTTATTCCAAGGATGTGTCACTGCTAGTCTTTCATGCAGGGGAAATATTTCCTCCACTAATTATCCTTGATAGACGCAAAAACTTGCAGATATATTCTTATATGCTATAGCTATTTGATATTCACTTGATTTTATTAAATATTGCCCAGTTATCTGTGATTAACACACCATCCTTTCTATATTATTCAAGGGATGTCTTTCCCACTATAAAAACTATCCGTTAGCCTGTATATATTAACCATCACGCTTCCATCCCATCAGAGTAATTGCATATATTTTGAGCAGCCGTGCACAACACTGTTATTTCATTACAATCCCTCAGTATCAGTAATATTTTCAATTCATTTATTATTCTGTCTGATAAAACTGATTGTTTGTTGATAGTGATTAGATTTAATGTATTGCGATCACAGCACTATGTAGCTTTATAGGCTGTGATCATAGATAATACAGGTGAGCACTGAAAGCCGGCCGCCCGTCTTAATGCCGCTGGCCGCACTGAGCTCAGCGTGTGTGCGGGCTGACGCCGGGACTCCCCGCTCTCTCTCTCCGTCTGACGGCTTCACTCACGAAGCCGCTGCCGGCAGCGGAGATCGTGAGAGGGAGCGATCTTGAGGTCTATTGCTTATCTCAGAGGGAGGACAACACAATTACATTACAATTATAGACACATTATTATCTTTACTTTGAGTTTAAACACCACCCGGAAGCAGCCCACGGCCGTTCCACCTTAGGCTTCCTCAGGGCACTAACCAGAGCCAGGATTTCCATCTCCTTATATCCCCCACATATTATCTTGATTGGATCTAAAGGCTGTCAATCATTCAGATCCTGCTGCACAATTATAGCATGAATCCTGACATTACTACAATGGTAAAGCCATTGGTATTCCTGCTATTTCTGTAATGGTGATACATTCCATTATATTATATCATTACAACTGTGAGCTGAGGAATCAGATAAATATGTCAGTATTAATAAAACAATATTTAGAATTTTATTGTACTCAGAATTACCACTTTAATCCCAGTAATAATTCCTACAGTACATTTCTTCCTACAAAAATTATCAATATCAAATTTTTAAAAGTAAATTTTTGTTCTGACCTAAATTTGAGATAATTAAATATCCTTTATTTTAAGAATTCTCATATGTTTGAAATATCTTAATTTTAGTTTTACTCATCCAACCCTATTCTACTTTCTTTAATGCCAATTAATTATTTTTTATATTATTTTTCTTCGTGCCCAATACTATCTTTTCATTACTCTATTGGATGACTATTCCTAATACATTACTATACATCAAAAGTTGTTCTTTTGATCTCAATACTACATACTGGTGTCCTGATATTGGTCACTATCTTATATGATCTCCTATTTTTATAGATCTTTTACACTGATGATTCCCTTTCAATATTACTATGTGAAAAAAGTGCAAGTCCTATTTCTTTCACTGTGCTCCATTCTCCTTAGTGATTATTCCCTCCCCTCAATCCATATGTGCAATCCATCTCCAAGTCTCTCTCATTGGAGATAGATTAAATTATACTAAGTTTATAACTATGTGCTGTAATTATATAGTGTTCTCTCTCATTATTATGTGTTAATTCATTAGATGTAATAAGTGTTTATCCTCAAAAAATTATTATTACCCTCCCTCCCCCCAACCCCCTTCCCATACACATGCTTAAGTGAAGTGCCTAAAATCCAAATG